>NC_063337.1:80068792-80079301 GCF_021869965.1 Rhincodon typus
TAGAGCTGGAGGAACACAGCAGGCCAGGCAGCATCAGAGGAACATGATTTCTGAAGAAGGGTCCTGACCCGAAACGTCAGCTTTCCTGCTCCTCTGATGCTGCCTGGCCTACTGTGTTCCTCCAGCTCCACACTGTGTTATCGGAGTCTATCAGTAGCCGGGTCTCAGCGCACAGTTGTGTTGTGCATTTTTTTTCCAGTTGTATCCAGAACGGAATGGAAAATACTCCCCTAGCAGGAATTAAATGAGATCTGATAGTTAAAATACTGCGGATCTTGATTCTGGAGCAGCTGTTCAGTACTCATATTGTTGCCGACCAGTTAAACTGGGGTCCATGCTTAAGTTAAGCGAGCAATCAGGATAGTGATCCTGGTGTCCTTTGAGAAAGTGATTTAAAGGTGAGCAGAGAGCACAGGGATTTAGGGAGTGAAGTCAGACAACAGTGCTCAAGATAGACAAAAAACTGAAACTAGTGTTAGGATGGGCAGGAGATATGGAGTCACAGGAGGCTGACATTAGAAGAACAAAAGTAATTGGAAGGAGGGGAAAGGTGGGCGGAAGGTCACACGGGCAGGGTGGCTGAACCAATGCACAGCGATTAAACAGGCTCTTATACAATCTCAGTAATCCTTCCTCCTTGCTTTCAGCAGGAGGAGGTGAGCAGAAACCTGTTTCATATCAGAGCTGCCAGCAGTGCTGCTGGCTTATGGGAAGTGTCATGTGCATTGATCCTCATTCGTAACACTGAGCTGGTGCAGATAATTAAAGTACTATTGACAGAGCCCATTTGCTGAACTGAAGTCATTTAGTACTGAAGTCCACCACCTGAACAAACAGGAATGTTCACTGCCGTTAAAAGTAGACCCACAATTGACACCAAATCCTCCCACAACATTATTTTTTTTTCCCTTTTAAATGTTTTCACTGCCATTGGTGCTGCTGCTGCTGCTGTTATGGTCATCAAATGTCAGTCGTACCTCTATACTGTGGAAGACAAAAACCAGGCACTTTAATTTTCCTTTCTCCCATCACATGATGTGAGATTCACCACGGAAGAACAACACAATCCTAAATATACTTTTCTGATGCAGATTCACAAGGAATCACTGCTTGAGATTAATTGTCAACACTGATTTACTTTAAAAAATGATACTGAATTTGAGTTACCAATGTTAGCAGACAGTCTTCCATTGTATGCATAATCTTCACTATTAACGACCATGGTGTTGGAGACTTTTTACACTAATGTGTACCAAGCATTTTCTGTCCCATTCTCTTTAAGGATAGAAATCTATAGGCCCCAGCTGTTCTGGTGCTGGAAGAAAATCACAATTTAGTACAACATGAGGAGGCACCTGTCTTAAAATATTGTTAATTGCATGATAGCAATTAGGGACAAATTACACTGATATGAAAGAAATTGGGTTCAATCTTACCAGAAATTGACCGTTATATTTGATCGAGTTTTATGGAAGTCTCACATGACTATCCCAAAATTGTCTCATTAGTTACCTACCACACCACTATGGCACCCCTCTCAACCAATGCTAGCCTGATCCTCCCACTCTCATATCACCACTGCCAGGATATACCCTGGAACCCTGGCACCAGCACCATCTTTTAAAAGGCTATCTGTAAATAGTCACGTGTTGGCAGTCTGGAAACTGCCCTGCAGGCATGAAGATATTTACTCAGACATGGCACATGAGGGGAAACTCACCACTCAGTAGATATCTGCCGAAAGACCAGGATTCCTTGCAGTCACATTATTTCGAAAAGCTGTTGTGTACCGAGACAAGCACTATTAGTCCAGAGCTGTCCTGCATGATTACTGACATTTGCCCTGTACAAGATAGACATGGGAAAATTGAGCGAAGAGCCTGAAGATGTATCCTGGCCCAGTCCATGAGCTGGGCATGTGCCTCTGAGCTCACAGTGTTGTTGCTGCAGCATTTCAGTCCTGTGTTATTGGTGTCCAGTGTCTAACATGGATGTCGCTTGGAACATGTAGTGACCTGAAGCCACCAGGTACCTGCTTTGACCTTCATGACTAAAATGGAGGTCCAGTGGTATAGTGGTAACATCATTGGACCAGTAATCCTGAGGACCAGGCCAATGCTCTGGCAACATGAGTTCAAATCCCACTGTGACAACCCCAGGAATTTCACTATAAAGGGGGTACAATTTTAAGGTGAGGAAAGGTCATATCACCCAGAGGGTTGTAGGAATCTGGGATTCACTCGCTGGGAGGGTAGTTGAGGAGGGTAACCTTACGACATTTAAAAAAGTACATGAATGAGCACTTGAATTGTCATAACGTTCAAGGCAATGGGCCTGATGCTGAAAAGTGGGACCAATGTAGATTGTGTATTTTTGGTGGTACAGACTCAATGGGTCAAAGAGCCTTGTCTGTATTGTATAACTCTATGATTCTAAAATGTTGATTGGAAACACAGTGATGAAAGTAGTCTGATTCTGAGCAATAACCTGAACCTGTGTGGACGGCCTTAACTGGGGCAGAGTGGGACTTTCTGCCTCAGTGACAATGAATCCCTGTTCTTGGAAGCCGCTGGCTGCTCTGATTGGCTGGCATCTCCAGCAGGTCTCTGCATGCGCGCCAAGAGCACCCCCAGTTGCATTCGCTTTCATTGTTTCTTAATTGTGTTTTTACATATCGTGGGTAGACTGGCGATTTTGGCATCTGTCCAACTACTTCATTATGGGAGTCAAGTCAGGGCTGGGTGTCTGCTCTATACTGCATGCAGTCCAGCCGACAGCACACCCGGCAGGGGCAAGTAAAATATGACCTCTTACTTTGCTACCTGGTAGCACATTGACCAGAACCATAGGACCAGAGGCAAGGTGGCAAGAATTGCTTGAAGTAAGCCTGAAGCATATGGGCTACTGGTGAAATATGAGGCCAACACAGCTATTTGAACACAACAGCAGGGAATGTACCAGAGGAGAACCTCAGCAGTGACAGGAAGCATTGGACAAGGAATGCATTGGAGATGGAAGACCAATGAATAACTGACAAAGCTTGAGAGAAAGCCCATGACAGAGAATGCAGAAAGCAACAGGGAAGGTTTGATCAGCTGCAGCGAGTAAAATTGTACATTAGAATGGAGAATCTATAGGGATGGACAAGAAATCCACACTCAGAAAATGTACCAGTGGCAAAGACATGAAGAAACGTGATTGGTGGTCACCATAAAGGAACCCCACTGGCAGAAGCTCATCCCAGCCTGTTCAATGGTCTTTTCTTAGTCATGAACACCAAGAAAGAGACCATGTTTTCAGAGCTTCAGCAGCAGCACACAAAATTCAGCACAGATCACAATAGTCTGCAAGTATTCCAACAGAAAGGACACAGAAGGGCAGGATAAATTATTCTTGGAAGATGCAGCAGGCCACTGCAAACTTCCAGTTCCCCTGATTGTGTGGACCATAGTGTGCAGATATTCAGGTTAATGGACTGGAAGTTAATTTTAATTCGGCTGCAGAGGACAGTGTTTCTATTCTTTTGGACCGTAACACCATGATTAAAACCAGGAATTCTCAAACTGCCATCCATTCAATTTTATATATTGAGGTATTAAAATCAGACTTTGAGGGCAAATACAAACTACACTATAATAAAAAGAGAAATCACTGAAACGTTATATGGCATTCCAAATCAGTATGCATTTTTATTAAGCAGGAATGGTTATGTAATTTTAAAATTTCATATGCTGAAGTCTCAAGGGGTTGACTCTGTGAGCCCTGGAGTTGTGAACATCCACACTTAGGACCACTGGAAGAAAATACAGATCTTTCATTTCATTCAAGCTGCAAACGTCAGGAAAAATAGTCTTTCAAGGCAAAGGTACCCAACCTTAAGAGGGTATTCTAGACTTTAACTGGGTTCTTTTTCTGGACACAAAGACAGAAGTAGAATCATCCACTTATATGTTCTCATGCTGGAGACAGAGACCTTCATCACCTCTAGTAATTAAGAGATAAATTTGTCTTCTTCATTCATAAAACATGTAAAGGACATGCAAAAATAGCAAGTGCAACTGCAATTGGGTGAAGAGTTTCCTCCTTAAATAAGACTAGATCACTACACGGTGGTAGGAAGAGGATCTGATATCAATTCAAATAAGCAAACGCAAGTGGATCTTCAAAATAATTTGATAGCTTATAAAATCACTTTCATATCAGAGATGTCTCAGAATATGAAGTTCAAAAGGGATCTTAAATCATGCAAGCAATAGATTTCACATATCCAGTGCTCAGTCGTGGATAATAGGCCTTTGGCATCAACAGAAACCAATTGCATGCGACACATCTTTACAATGATGCACGGAGATATCAACATGAATTTGACACGTTTAAGGAAAATGTTCAAACTTCCAAAACAGCCCATCAAGGGGAAGCTCAGCATTTACAAGCAGGAATAAAGTTATCCAGAAAGAAAGCCATGATTAAGTCCCAATGAGATCATGGCAGTATTCAAAATTCATAAATTGTTTAGCTGCATAGCCATCAGCTGGACATCGCAATGGAGTCTTATCTGCAATCTATACAAACACTTGCAAGCTCTTTCAGTTAATAACTAAAGGAACAAACTGTTGATCTTCAAGAGATGCAAAATTGGAGAAGCCTAAATTTAAGCATCGAAATGACTAAAGTAAAACAATGTTTGCAGCAGTCTAACAACCTCAAAGAGATTGCTGATTTAAATGCTGATCTATTACCATCTTACGCAACATAAACAAGCCTTGGATTCTGAAAAGAGAGGGCTTATAAAAGATTTGGAAAAAAATCCACTGCAGAGGCAACGTTGACACAGATTGAATAAAGGGATATATTGATGGAGACAAAGTCTCTTTATTCACAGAAATATCGATTACTGTGAAGACATAGCAGAAAAAAATCTTTCTGCTACAATTGCAAAAATACACCCTTAAGAAAGAAAACAAAAATTTTCATTTCACTTTACAGAAGATTAACATGGAGAAGCTAAACCTAAATGATAACAATCACTTGCAAAATGAGGATGACCTTTTAAAATAGAAATTAGAAATGCATGGTCACGTAAATCAATTTGTCATCCAGCCTGCAATCCACAGCTCTATCTGAGAACATCTTATCGATCCTATACCTGAAATCTATTTTCTCAGTAATGATGGTGCCATTCAACCTTTTGATGGAGTTCAAGAAATATTCTTGTCTGCCATGAGCTGCCAACCACTCTATTCGAGTACTCACTCCTGTAAGTGCTCCAAGAAAGCTGAAAATGAATTAGAGATTAATGCTTCAAATGAAGGAGACATCTTGGGAGTAGAGGTAGGGAGGTGGAATAAAGAGTAAAGTGTTCAGGGTTAAATTCCAATAGTTAAAATGGGTACCATGAAAGAACTTGCTGGGAGATGTGGAGTGAAATGTTAAGTAAACCTTTACTCTGGGAATAGTTACTGAGCAAGTGTGTAAGGAACAATAGTGACATCAGATCAATTGAACCTTGAGCCCGAGTCTTTAGGCTTCCATAAGAAACACTCTTACCATCCCTTGTATATAGTTATGTTCAATTAATTCTGTTAATGTTCATTTACACTCACTCCACCAACTTCGTAGTTTAATAATAATCTGACATAATATTTTTACACATAGGAAATACTCTACTTGCTTGTGTTTACATGCACGAGAGAATATGCATTGTGCTCACACTATAATCCTCAGAATGCCAGCTGAATTATTTAATATCTGTCTGAGTATGTGGTGAATGGTGTAACATAATCTGATTTGAGATGATGCAGAAAATACTCCACTAGCCTTTTAAAGCTGCGATGCTATGAATAGGTCAGTCTCCGAACACAGCTCATTGCTTTATCTCATTTGTTCTATTGTACTGAAGCCACATTATAAATTTTCACCATTGCTAAGCTCCACATCCAGCACTAATACCTTATTTCCCTCATGGAATGTCTTTAAGCTCACTCCCTCGCCTGATCCCTGACTCTTCTGCACCAATAAATCAAAAAAGTACAACTTTCAAATTCCTCTCTGTCTTACTGAATGAATGCTTGCTTTTCCTGTCCATTAACCTCTCTCTGGAATGTGCATTTACTGTCTGAATCTCCGGCTGTCTTTATTCTCCTTTTTAAACTGCCCTCCCTTCCTGGCACCAGGCTGCAAAGTAATATTTCCCCTTTGCTGAATGAAGCGCACTTAACCGGGTGTTTGATATGGTCTGAGGGCACACAGAAAAGCACTGAAGCACAACCCGCTTTTATTTCATGGGGCTGTGGGAGTTCAGAGGGATGGGAGCCTCTTTCAAACCGAGCAGACACAGCGTTTAGCAAAAGAAAAACAAATAAAAGAATTATAATGGCTTTCTACCTCACTTAATTCTTTTAAAATTGAAAATGTTAAATTGACAAGTTTTTTTGTCTTAGTGGCTAGGTATGAAACAGAATAGGGCACATAAACTAAACATAAACAGTGTTGCAAAGAACAGCTTTTTTATTGCAGTCTCAGCTCTAAGCAATGTTAAAAAGATAGAAAATTTTGGTAAATCTCTTATGTTTGCTCATTGTATGACACAATAATTCATAGAAATGCAACAAAATGCACTATTAGCAATTTGTTTCCTTTCTGAGGTTCCCATCTGTTTTCCTTTATAAATATAAATCTGGGAATTTCTGTCACTTGTACTCATGACATTCGCGTGTTTCATGTGGTTACGTAGCAAAATAACTACCATTTTAGTAAAGGAAGCAAAGACTTGCATTTATACAGCATCTTTTCTTGATGTCCAGATGCTGCAAAGTGCTTTACAACCAAGTGAATATTTTGAAGTATAATCACTGTCATAATGTGAAAAAAAACAATTAATTTATGCAATTTAGCGTCCACAAACAGCAATAAAGTAACCACCAGATAATCTAAATCTTCATTATTGATTGTGATTGAGTGGTAAAGAATGAATAATTTATAGATTGCAATTTGTTAATATTCATTAATGCAAATGACAGTCAGGGAGTGACCATGGGCCATGAAATGCTTTGGGTTTCCTGTGCTGTAATGATCCTATAATTCAATGAAAGCAGAGAATATTTGAAAATTGCAGGCAAGAATTTTTCTTTTATGCATTTTCCTTCTCAGTGGCCCGCTAATGGCTTGTTTTCTAGTTAGTGTCATGAAGCCGGAAGTGCGTCCAGGGTCTTTTCCCCAGGACAGCAGGTGTCCAAAACTAGAGTGCATAGGTTTAAGATGGGTGGGGAAAGATTTAGAAGGGACTTGAGGGGCAGATTTTTCACACAGAGGGTGGTGCATATGTGGAATGAACTGCCAGAGGAAGTGGTCAAGGCGGGTACAATTACAACATTTAAAAGACATTTGGACAGATATATGGATAGGAAAGGTTTAGAGGGATACGGGCCGAATGCATGCTAATAGGACTAGATCGGTTTAGGAAACCTGGTTGGCATGGATGAGTTGGACCTAAGGGTCTGTTTCCATGCTGTCTGGCTCTATGACTAGCTGAGAACCCAGTCTCAATACAGGACTACAATGAAAAGCACAAGTAATTTTTCTAGAAATAAAGGGTCATATTTTCAAATGTTAATAGGATCAGGACCTCATTGTGGACATAAATTCAAGATTGGAATCATGAAGGATGCCTCTGGATCCTGATGCTTCTGGGACTGTTTCACATTTTGAAAGCCTCAGTTGGGGCTTAATAATGGGGAACTGACCTGCAGTCAATTAACAGTCTATTAAACTCCTTTAAGATCTGGCAGTAGAGCTGGTGGAGTTGGGGTTGGAATTGCTATTTGCACAGCTGTTCAGTTCACTGTGGGACCAAAGAACTGTTTCCTTTTTTGATGTTTAAACAGCAGGGCCTTTGGGTACCCTGAGCCAGAATGTGTGCAGGACCTGAAGTGCTGCCTGGTCACCCTGTCATGGGTTTATCCTGTTTGACCCCAGAGGCCTTCCTTCAGCAAGTTGTGTCATCTATGCCAAACAGACAGCATCCACCTCTTGGAGACGCTTGTGCCAAGCTCATTTCTTGCCCAACTAAGACATTCACTTTTAAAAAATAGTGCAGCTGAGGTGTAGACTTGGGACCGGGAATTCATCTGAGTGGAAAGTTCCCACGCCCATTTTGAAAGTCAAACCCTAAACAGACAAGATGGAATAAAGTGAAAACATTATTTTCCAAATGAATCATCGTGCCCATTGTTTTTGTTCTGAAGCTTATGATATGGACATAACACAAAGAGGATTTTCTCCATGAGTCAAAATCATAAATATATTCCTTAATAACTGGTTCATGGTTTTCTTCACAGAGAAAATTTTACCTTGTAGCTGGTATCTTAAGTGAAGTTTCAGACAAAAGTATTTTGCGGTTCTTCAGATGTTTAGAGTGGTTTTGCTCGATTACATTCTTTGGTCCTTTTTGTTTACTGTTATTAGAGGGACATAGAAGGATTGAGCAAATGAAATGATTCATTTTTAACAACGTTACATTGATAGGCAAGATGCAGCTCAGTTTTCATTCACCGGTTGGTTCCTTTCCATAAAAGAAAAAATTGTTCTGTTTCTTTGAATAAAAACACTGTAGATTCATCATTCACGGGAAAGGATGTTTTGACTTTTTCCCTGAGCTTCTGCAGCAGTCATCAAAGGGATTAGGATAAAGGGACAGTTCAAACCAAGTTCAGTCCACCATTTGAAACCCTTTTCAAGAGACGGGTTTCAGGAAATCCAGAACACTGTGGTTTTTCTGTAGGAGGAGAAAAGAAATCATTAAGTGTTTTTACCTTATATGGGGATCTATCATTTACCAACTGCTGCGAATCAGCAATGTTTACAGGGCAGAATTCGGGATAACTTACATGAGGGAATAGAATGTTGTATGCAGTATCCAGGTTTGTTGATGGCACTGGGTTATGTGGCATAGAAAGTGAAGTTAATAGGAGCAGAAAGTTACAAAGGAATTTCTATAGGTCAAGTACATTGGTCAAATTGTGATTCATTTTGGGAAGTGTGAAACCATCCACTTGGGACATAGGAGAAACAGACCAGATTATTTTCTAAATGCTAGGAGGCCAGGAATTTTGGAGAAACTGGGATATTTAGGGCACAAGTACAGAAGTCCATATGACAGTAAGAAATTGGAACAGGACAAGGCTGTTCGGCCCTTCAAGCTTGCTGTGTCATTCAATAGTATCATCCTCTTCATGTCCACTTTCCTGCCTTTCACTTGTAACTCCTGATTCAATTACTGATCAAGAATCAATCCATCTCAGTCTTAAATATTCACAATGACACTGCCCTCAATTCTCTATGAGGAGTTTCAAAACATCATAACCCTTTGAGAGAAAAAAAATCTCTTAACCTCAGTCTTAACATGGTGCCTCTTTATTCTGAGTCCATAAATGCTTGTGGACACATTCCAAGTATAACCTGAAAAGTGAATAAAAGTTAACCTTTATTTCTAGGAGGCAGGAATACAAAGGATTGGGAGTTAGGTTACACTTAGTTTGATTGCATCAGGAGTAACCGTTTTCAGTTCTGAGTATTGCAGTTAATGAAAGAAAAAAATTGACTTGGGAATGTAGATCGCCCAGTATGATACCAGGCAAAAAGGGCACTCCTGTGTGTGTGGAAGATTAATGAGTGATCTGAGTGAGTTGCTCAAGATGATTAAAAGATCCAATACGGAGGGGAGAGAAAAACTATGCCCTTCAGAATAAAAGGACATAGCCATGGAAATAGAGCTAGGTCATTGAATGTTGACATCAGGAAGTACTTCTTCCAAACATGGTAATGGAATATCGGAACAGACTTTCCCAAAAAGCCATTGAGGCTGACGATCAATAACAAAAAAGATATCAGATGGATTTTGTTTTGATGGGTAAGGGTGGTAAAATTAAGGTACAATGCCAAGAACTAAATATAATTACTCCAGATGTAGTCTAATCAGATCTTTATGCATCAGCCACCTCCAAGTCACGGAGTTATAAGTCCTTTATATTCTAGTCCCATTGTGATAAATGCCAACATTCCATCAGAATCATGAGATGTTATATTGGAGAAGGAGGCCATTTGGCCCATTATGCTTGCACTGGCTCTTCAATAATTATCATGACTTCATGCCACTTTCCTGCCATTTCCCCACAATCTTGTACATCGTTACTATTTAAATAATCATCTAATGCCCTCTTCAATTGAACCTGCAACCACCACACTTCCAGGCAATACATTCCAGACGTGAACCACTCATGGGAAAAAGTTTTGTCTCAAGTCACATTTGCTTCCTATGCAAATCACTTTAAATCTGTTCCAGAGATGGTAGGAACTGAAGATGCTGGAGAATCTGAGATATACAAGGTGTAGAGCTGGATGAACACAGCAGGCCAAGCAGCATCAGAGGAGCAGGAAAGCTGACGTTTCGGGCCAAGACCCTTCTTCAGAAATGGGGGAGGGGAAGGGGGTTCTGAAATAAATAGGGAGAGA
>NC_063337.1:80079801-80092125 GCF_021869965.1 Rhincodon typus
CTAGACCCTGAAACGTCAGCCTTCCTGCTCCTATGATGCTGCTTGGCCTGCTGTGTTCATCCAGCTCTACGCCTTGTTGTCTCAGATTCTCCAGCATCTGCAGTTCCTACTATCTCTGATACAGTATTAGAATAGAGGATTGGTTAACCAACAGGTAACGCCAGATGGGATAAATGCATCATCTTAAGGCTGGCAAACTCGAGTGGAGTGCCACGAGGATCAGTGATATGGCATCAATTAGCTAGAATCTCCATTATGACTTTGGATAAAAGGACAGACTGCATTGCAACCAAATTTACTGGTGATTCAAAGATAGATAGGAAAGCAAATTGTGAGGAGGTTACAAAGAGTCTGCAAAGGAGGGATCCTTCTTAAGTTAATCTTGCTGAGGCCAATCTGAGTGGCTGGGTGAATAAAGAAGGGAAGCCAGTTCAATCTTTCTCACTAAGGACCTTGACAATTTTGGGTTTCCTATCTGGAACTGTAATAAATTGTGGGACGTCACACAGGGGCTGGTCATAACAATACATGTTAACATTTCAAAGACTAAGAGCTGTTCTTTTCAGTGAATGTCATAAGCTGTGATGTTGGAAGTGTTGTATTCCCCATAAGAAAATAGGCCAAGGCCAGACTCAACCCCTCAGATGGATATCAAAGATCCGATGACAGTTTTTCAATGTCCAATAACATTAAACAGATTATCAGGTTTTTATCACTTTGCTGATTTTGTGTGTTTGCTGAGCACAAATTGGATTCAGCATTTCCTACTCTACAGTTACCACACTAAACTAGTATTTCATTGGTTTTAAAGTGCTTCATGATGGCCTGTGGCCACAAAATGTGCTTTGGAAAGTGCAGGTCATTCTCATACCCCAAATGGGTTATTTGTATTTCTTTCAATAACAACTGCCACTGAGCTTCCGATCTGAGCAGCTTAGCACCTTACAATGCAGTCAGTCATGAAACTCCTCATGTTCCGAGTGGGTATGTGAAAAGCCTCCATGATTCTGAGCTATGACAATCAGGAACGATACAGCTTTGATCCCCAGTTTGTGCTGCAGTTGCTGATCATGGCTTGGACAATGGCAAGCCCACCGCAGAGTTCAGCTCCCGGGGGTCAGGCAAGAACGTCACACAATGGTCCTTCCTCTTGATTGTTATCTCTTGACCTATGCTGGAAAAATGATTGGCTGTGACTCATCCCAGCAGCTTGCTGAAACACATACCTCAGCCAGCACAAAAGGCTGGTCACTTTGAGAAGGCACTGGAGTGCTGCCAAGCACCATGCAACTGCGTGCCTTCATAAGGAGAGAAGGGGAAGAAAATAAAACTGTCAGCTCCCAGTTATATAACACTCAGTGGCTGCCAACCTCTTTGTACAGAAGCTAAGTTCTCACAGCAAAAGAGGTATTTCCTCGATATTCAAGGACCTGAGCCCATTCAGGGAATATTGGCCCTTTAAGCTACAGCTCATAAAAAAGCCATATACAAAGTTGTTTTTTTATAAAAAAGCACAATGAAGACTTTTAAAATAACAAATTTTGCTGCATACTCCAATTGACTGACATCAGTGCCTTCTGAAATGCACCGCGCTGCCAGATTTGGAGGATTTCAGGGTCCATTTTGAGAACTGTCTTCATCTTGTGCCAAAATGGACTCAGTGTGCTAAAATCAGCCATAGCAGCACAACCTTTTGTTCATTCATGATGACGCAATCTGTTCAGGCATGCTGGGAGAGGAGGGGGGTGAGGAGAGTAGGGGGGAAGCTCAGCACAGAAAGGACATGATTCAGAGGTTTGGAGGAGGCAGTCGTGTGATGCATGATGTAATTCAGCAGGCATTTTGTTTGAAAGTTTCTCACAATCAATCAAGTCCAGATTAAATCTTGACAGGCACCAATAAAAGAAAAAAAAAGAACTGAAAAGCTTAAACCCTTATTATGAAGGTTGTGGGGAATGAGGGAGGGAGAGGCGGAGCTGCTAGTGCGTTAGAGTGAAAATTTAAACAGCAACAGCAAAGAAGGTCTTCCTTTATTTTGTTTGTTGTAAGCTTTATTTTTCTGTTCTGATCAAACACCTGTGCAGCCTGAGATTTGGGTTCCTCCCAATTACATGCTGACATTCAGAACATGCTGTAATCCTTGCTCCCCACCTCTTGAACCCTCATCAGCCAGTCAATCGGCTGTAATTGTAAATTGTGGGCTTTGGACAAGTGGCAGGTGGCGACAATAAGTCTGATGCGGATAAAGCTGTTGATGAAACAGAGCCCACTGTCCAGGTACCCAGGTGGTCTCTGAATGCCTGCTGGGTTTTTCTTCCAATCGACGACTGTTTGAGAGGGGAAGTTTGTCTCTTTGTTTTTAAAAAAAATACACAGAATGAAAAAATTGGTAAATCTCTTTTAAAACAGACTTGTGAGGCCAAGAGAATCTCACAACAGAAAAGCCTGATTTCTTGCCTACGTTTCCTATCTTAGTTCCAAAATCGCTTAGTCGAAACAGAGTCCCATAGTTACTTCAGCTTTTAAACCTGGACATGTACAATAGCCAGTTTGTTATTATCACAGAGTAACAAGCAGTGTAATTCCATTCTAATTTATAATGGCAATTAAAAATAATTGTCAAAGGCAAAGCAGAACACAAAGTTTAAAAGGAATTCCTTCTTTCTATTGAATTCCTTTCTATTTTCTTGTATCTTGCAGAAATATCAGTGATAAATTTCGATGCAACCATACATCTCTGTAAAGGTCAGAAAATAGATAAACAGCTGAATAATGTGGCAAGTCACAGCTTTGTGAAAGGTATCATGGTGCCATGTTAGAACCAGAGTCTCCCATCTTTGACCCATAAAGCCAGTAGTATTGGGAGTGGGGGAGGAGAGTTAGGAAGTGCATGGTGAGAGGCTGGGGCCAGGTGTGGTATGTCAGTGGTTCCCACAAATGGCACATTGTGATTGGCATGGCATTCTGCTACCAAGCCTCCTTTCTGAACCCTGTCTAAGGAACTGTTTGCTTTACAGTGAGACAGGATGATACACCAATGAGTCTTAGTAAGAATAGGCACTTGGCTTAACTCTAAGATGTAGCTTATTGCATGATAGCCATAAACAAATTATATTGGCTAGATGGACATAATTACTAACAGGAGCCAGAGATGTCACACTTTACCCCATAGACACCTTGAACTAGACTCCTTGATTCTCCACCCAGGTCTGTTTTGCATCTTCAGGTTGGGGCAGCCTAATCCATTCTCTGACATTAACCCTTTCAGAATCATTACCTCGTAGAACAGTACGAGCTTCCCCTATCCAAGAATTGCTACTATCCTAACTTTCAGTTATGGAGAATCATGGGTTTGGCCCTTAAAGTTCCAAGGTCAGGAATTATTCAATTTGTAAAGTTGAAGGGGCCTACTAAAATACCTCACTGGAGTTGTAGGGTTAGGAGTGAAATTTGGCTAGACCTGAAATGAAAATCCCATTTTGGCACTTAATCTGCATTGCACTTTGGTCTTCCAGATTTTCATATCCAAGGGATATAAAACAAAATCTTCAGAATATGTTCTGAAGATCTAAAAATCTATGAAACTGAATTTTAATCAAGATTTTTGAGGAGTATCTGTGTTGCTTATAGGGCTGGCCCGCAGTCTGAAGTTTAATTCAATTCATCTAACTTGTCAAACTTTAATAACTTTATTTTGAGGTTGTGCATAAATGACACAGCAACCAATATAATGAAAGTTGCAACTAATTATGCAATGTCTGGGGAGCAGGCAGTTAAAGATAATTTAAACCAAACATTATCTTTTCCAGACACAGAAACAAGCAGGTATCAGGATTACTGAGAGGGAACAAAATGCTGTTTATGTTACCTGTACAGCATCATTCTCTGTTGCTCTCCAAAGCAAAGTGGTATACTGTGAACTTGCATTAAAATATCTTTACATTCAGTGCTCATTGGTATGCCAAATTGACTCTCCATTAATTGGCAATGGACAGGTCTTAGTTTCAAGTTACCACAAATCCTGTCTCTGCTTCTGACAAGCAGACAGCAGCATGATGCAAATTAACTGCTTTACTGATGATAAACCCTGACAAAACCACAGAGAATGTAAAAACCTATTGAGCTCCGGCCAGAGATTTAGTGATAAATGTGTCTCATCCTTTGACCACAAAAAAATAATTCACCTTCTTCCCATTAGGAGTACTAAAAAAAGGTAGTAATATGAAAAGCACCAGTTTGCCCCGTGCTAATTAACATGACTCCCCAAAGAATACTTTTGCAGAAATATTACTGGTGTTTAAAAAATGGTGAGCATGCTGCAGTCATATTGCAATCTGATTAATAAGCACATATAATCAGTCATTTTTTTTTGTTAAATAATGAAGAGGTTTTGTTTCCACTGATATTTTTCAGGAGTACATAGTGAATCTGGTCTCAAATAGGAAGCAAATAAGAAGTGACAGATAAGGTTCTGAGATAGGTAAAGACTCTTGTCTCCGTTTAAGATATGTCAGCTATCTGGGTACGAATTTGACACTGTGATAGGATATCTGCTGTCCTGCCATCTTTTCTTACAGATAATACAAGCATGGTACAAACTTTATGTTACTGCTTTAGTAACCTATTTCATAACAATTTGATCAAGACCACTGAGGTTTTCCAACCCTGAATGTTATGAGGGAAATTTGGAAGAATGGTGTGCACCTTACAGATAAAATAGTTGTCCAGCTCCTACGGAATCAATACAGTAGGCAGTATCTCTCCAATTAGCAAACCTCCAGCTAAGGCAGTTCTGCAAGTACAGCAGACTACATGCTGATGTGCTCTCCTGATGCTAAATGAAAAATCCCCACAAAAATAGCTCTGCAGCAGAGCATTGCAATTTGTAAATGTAACATGTCTGCCAATGCATGTTTGATGATGAAGTGTATTAGTTAGGAAAGAGTTTGCATGGGATACTTTGACTGACATCAGTAAGGGTTGCAATCATGGACACAAGATTAAAATCCCTGAAAAACTCCCAAATGATTCTGTTGACAAAGGAATGAGACAGAGCCTTTGACTGTGGTTTTATTTTAATTCTACCGTTTGGAGGTACAGAATTCCAATTTTATACCAGTATTGGGGAAGAAAATCAGTCAATATGAGTGCAATTGGCTATGAAAGCAGCAGACTCAATTTACCCATCTATTTTGTGTGCACTGATTATGGCCAATCATCCCTGTACCTTCAGGGGCCTAGACCTTAAGTTCTTGATATTTTCTAATCAGATACATCATTACACAGCTCTGTGGCAGGTGGGACTTGAAACCTGGGCCTTTTACCTCAGAGGTAGAGACACTACCACTGCAGCACAAGAGACCTAGGCCTTAAGCTTTCAATGTCTTTCTATCTCTCACCCCCTTTTAAAGCTGTTCCTTGAAAACAAAGAAAAATGAACTTGCATCAATGCTGCAAGAAGGTTGGCCTTCCATGCTCCATAGTGATAAGTGCCAAGATAATCTCTCTGCCACCTTACACTTAGACTAACATTGCTACCATACCCACTTCCCACCAAAACTCATGGTCATTCTCACTATAGACTGCACTGCTTCCTTCAATGTCTCTTACCCACCCCATTCATCACATCCCCCCAATCTACTTAACTGTCCTGTCGTCTGCTCTTCCCACTCACTGACTGGGGAAACCTTTCCAAACTGACCGATTTACACACAGTTCTCCAATTGACTTTACAATATTTCCTGCACTAGTTGCACTCAACCTGTAGAACTGACTGATCAACCCTTTGAACTGAGATCAGACAAAGCTTTGACTAACTGTGGCTGTACTCCCTGATTGACAATGGTTCCCCTAGGCTATACTAAGGATTACCCCACTTAGACTTTCAGACATGGCTGTTTGGTTGGAGACCAGATGGTGTGTGTTTGCCATGTACGTTGCTGGCTTATGCTGTAGCTGTGACATTGAAAGGCACAGTGCTGTACACCAATATGTCTTCTCCCTTGAATATTCAGGTATGACAAGCAGCCTGGCTTTCCATTTGAACAAGGCACTGATGCTGTGAGCATCCAAGTGAGCTCAAAGTGTGTCACGTAAAGCTAAGGACCCTGAGATGCCCCCTGTTCTGATGTATGAAGGAAGTGTGTGACCTTGTGCACAAAGCAACTGGGTACCAACATTGCAATGTAAAGTGCTGGTGATCTCAAAAGTGCAGTATTGAAGAGCGGAACTTTATTATAAGTGAGTCTGAGATGTGCTATGATGAGGTGAGGATGACATCTTGCTAATCTTGTGGATGGAGGGTGCAGGTTGTTGCCTAGAAGTGAGGCATAATTAGCTAATATGAGATGCCAATGACGATAAGGTCCTTGACGCCTACTAACAAGATTCTCATCTAGTTATTGAAACCTTAAGGGGAAAATCAGACCTTTCCTGTCTCAGCTTCAAAAATTTTGCTCAATGACACTCCTGTGAAGAATAATGGGCCACTTTATAAGATTAACAGCTGTAAATAAATATAAATTATTGCTGATAGTCCTTGTCAAAAAGTTTTGCAATCCTAAAAGGATCCTTTAAAACCACCAATAATCGATTGAAAAGGAATAACGGAAAGCTGGAAGAGATAAAACTGGAATAAAGTCATAACATTTAAAAACCTGACATTGTGAGAATTAATCTGCAAGTTTCATTAATCCAGTATGGGAAAAAGAAAATAGATGTGTTTTTATCAGTATTGAATTTCTTCTCAACAAATTGTCTTCTCCAAGTCATCATCAACATGTATCATTTAAAACTTTATCGCGGTTGTCAAGCAGTTAAGAAAGCTGAGAAGACTGCAGTGAAAGCATTGTTACGCTGCAGAATAATATCATTGAATGTGTTGCATTGGATGGGCACTGGGGGATCACAGCTCAGTTACTGTGGAGACTCGAGTGCATGCAGGAAAGAGCTTAGCTGTTGATTGATACAGACAGTCAATTAGTACTTCAAAGGGAACCTGGTTTCTTGTTTTTTCACACAGAATATAGGATAAAGGATTTCAGTTTGATGTCTTGTAATCCCTGTTGCTTCTGTAGTCACTGAGACAGCATGATATCAGCAGATTTCTGGATAGTTGAAAGAACCCCGCATAGCTTCCTAATGGATAGGAAGCATTCAAACATTGATACCCCTCTTAGATCTGCAACGCACCACTACACTAGACGGTCTGCAGAACCATCAGCTCACACCCATTCAACTCCGTTAATGAAGACCTGTACATATGAAAATAAGAATCTCGGTTTAACCCTAAAGTTACATGCATTTTATTCAATCAATGTATATTGAAATAGTTTTGTTTTGCAAAATATTGGCAGCTCCTGACTTTGTGACATTTTGCAGCTTCTGCTTAAGTGTTTGCTGATTCTGACTTTGTTATTAGCTGTTTGAATGCTGAGTGTGGATTACTACACTAGAACAAGCCAAGGAGGGAGTTTATAAATTTTTTGTTCTCAGTGTATTGGCAGAGTGTTGTAAAATAGGTAAGCCGCCCCTCCTTTACTTCACCACCATGAATGGACAGTCCACCAACTCATGGGCATCTCAGGCCTTAAAGTGGTCAAGTGAAGGATTTTCCACCCGATCACTTCTCAGGACAGTGATGCCCAGTCCTGCCTAAAGCAGGCAGCCAATCAGAAGCTGCAGCTGCTGTGAGCCGCAATGCTGTGCCAGGAGCCATGGTTGCTGGTGGCACAACATGCCAGCAACTCACAAGCAGCAGGCACATGCTGTACCTACTAAGACAGGGGATCAAATGGTTGAGGGTAGTTGAAGAGCAGTCACCCCCTGCCTCCATTTATGCCCTGGATCACTCTAGATTAGGGCAGATAGATGCCCCATCATCTATCAACCCAGCAAGTATGCTGATTGGAGATGTTCATTCACACTGAGTTCACCAATCATCTATAGGTCTTAATTGGTGTCAGGATGGGAAAATAATCCCTAATGCCTTACTGCTCAATTAGCTTACCTCCCACCATCTTACTCATCGCATCTTGGGAGGTGGAAGTGTAATGTTGGTGCTTTCTTTGGAACCAGGATTTATATACCAGGTAGACAAATAGTAAATCTGAACAGGACCATTTGATCAGCCAGATGCAAAACTGGCTAACATAAGCAGTTTGTAATATGAAAATATAAATGCTTACCCTTCTAAATAATCAAAAATGCGTGTGCAAACACAAATACACAAGTAAAGAGACATTAAATGGTTTTGCTCCTGCAGAGAGAAAAAAATATTTTTGACTAATAATTCTTAGTTCATTAAGGCAAGAAAGTGAAGCTATGGGGTGTTCAATTGGAAGTTGGTCTGCACATTTTAAAACACAGGGATGGATCTTGCTGAACATATGCAGCTATCGCTGGGGACCTTTTCAGATGTAGCCATTCGGGACATATTGATGAAATCTTTCAGAGGCTTCTCATCTGAGAGCAGGTGTACCAGACTGCAGGTTCTCAAGCTGGACCCACAATAAGCATTCTTCTCCAGCAATAAAAGAGCTAAGCTGGGAAGTTTAATTCTTTCAGCAATCTTCCATTTCCAACAGTATCCAATGCAGGAACTTAAACCTGGCAATCATAAACCTGAGCAGCTGGTTTCCAGTTAACAAGTAGTTATCACAAGATACATGACTATCAATGATGTCTTACTAAAAAAATTCTGATGTCCTTTCATTGATCTTTCATTAAAAAAAAAATTCAGGTATCCACAATCCTCCAAAATTATGAAATATGAAGCCTTCATACGAATTACACAAAGCACACTCAAACAAGAATGCAAACATTGTTGACATAAAAGACTGCATAAAGATGTTTTATTCTAACATCCTGATCTTAACGTGAGGTAAATACTGGCAACAAACTACTGCAAAACACCACATGGAATACATCAAACTGCAAAGGCAATCAAGAAATTGGAGTGGCATCGTGGCTCAGTGGTTAACATGGCTGCCTCACAGTGCCAGGGACACGGGTTCAATTCCATCCTCGGGTGACTGTCTGTGTGGAGTTTGCACATTCTCCCTGTGTCTGTGTGGGTTTCCTCCGGTTTACTCTCAAAGTTGTCCAAGATATGCAGGCTAGGTGGATTGGCCATGCTAAATTGCTCCATAGTGTTCAGGGATGTGTAGCTTAGATGGGTTATGGGGGATGGGTCAGGGTAGGATGCTCCTAGAGTCAATGTGGACTTGTTGGGCTGAAGGGCCTGTTTCCACACTGTAGGGATTCTATGGAAACCTCCAAAAGATTTCTGAGCGCTGTTCTACCCCAAGATGCTAATGAAACTGTTGATCATTAGATCTCGATCAAATTTCAGAAGAGATTCCAATTGTTCACTTCTGATGATCTGGCCTTGAAAATCCCACAAAAGCTGTTCCATCACTGACTGTCTCCATGCCTGCTTACTGTCAGATGGCTCAATTTTCTTTCCTGGGACTATTCTCTCCTGGATGCTGGAAACTGCAATACATCTTGTTAACCATAAGAGACTCTTCTGGTTTGACCAAGAAATGGTATTCCTCTCACAGACTAGACCAAGTAAGCAGTATAGTTTCCTATATTTAGACCATAAGACATAGGAATAGAAATTAGGCCATTCAGCCCATCGAGTCTGCTCCGCCATTCAACCATGGCAGATAAGTTTCTCAAGATAACACAGTGTGGAGCTGAAGGAACACAGCATGCCAGGCAGCATCAGAGGAGCAGGAAAGCTGATGTTTCAGGTCGGGACACTTCCTCAGAATTTCCTGCTTCTCTGATGCTGCCTGGCCTGCTGTGTTCCTCCAGCTCCACACTATGTTATCTCAGACTCCAGCATCGGCAGTTCTTACTATCTCTGGATAAGTTTCTCAACTCCATTCTGCCGCTTTCTCCCCGTAACCCTTGACAATCAAGAACCTATCTATCTCCGTCTTAAATATGCTCAATGACCTGGTCTCGACAGCCTTCTGTGGCATTGAATTCCATAGAATTCCACTCTCTGGCTGAAGAAGTTTCTCCTTATCTCCGTTGTAAGAGGTCTTCTCTTTACTCTAAGACTATACCCTGGGGTCCTATTCTCTCCTACCAATGGAAATAACTTCTCAACATCCACTCGGTCCAGACCATTCAGTATTCTGTAAATTTCAATTAGATCCCCCCCTCATTCTTCTAAACTCCATCGAGTATAGACCCAGAATACTCAAACGTTCCTCATATGCTAAGCTTTTCATTCCTGGGACCACTCCCGTGAATGTCCTCTGAACCCACTCCAGGGCCAGTACATCTTTCCTGAGATATGGGACCCAAAACTGGGCACAATACTCCAAATGTGGCCTGACCAGAGCCTTACAGAGCCTCAGACGTACATCCCTGCTTTTATATTCAAGTCTTCTCAAAATAAATGCCTAAGTTGCATTTGCCTTCCTAACTACTGACTCAACCTGCAAGTTTACCTGGAGAGAATCCTGGACTAGAACTCCCAAGTCGCTTTGCACTTAAGACTTCTGAATTTTCTCCCCATTTAGAAAATAGTCCATGCGTTTAGTCTTCTTACCAAAGTGCATGACCTCACACTTTCCCATGTTGTACTCCATCTGCCACTTCTTTGCCCACTCTTCCAACCTGTCTAAATGCCTTCTGCAGCTTCCCTGCATTCTCAATACTACCTGTCCCTCTACCTATCTTTGTATCATCTGAAAACTTATCCAGAATGCCCTAAGTTCCTTCATTTAGAACATTAATGTATAAAGTGAAAAGTTGTGGTCCCAACACTGACCCTTGTGGAACACCACTTGTCACTGGCTGCCATCCTGAGAAAGACCTTTTAACCCCACTCTCTGCTTTCTGCCGGACAGCCAACTTTCTATCCATGTTATTACCTTGCCTCTAACACCATGTGCCCTTATCTTACTCAGCAGCCGCCTGTGTATCACCTTGTCGAAGGCCTTCTTGAAAGACCAGGCAGATAACATCCATTGGCTCTCCTTGGTCTAACCTGCTCGTTACTTCCTCAAAGAATTCTGACAGATTTGACAGGCATGACCTCATGCTGACTTTGCCCTATTTTACTGTGCACTTCCAAGTATTTAGAAATCTCATCTTTCATAATGGACTCCAAAATCTTACCAACAATCGAAGTCAGGCTAATCAGCCTGTAATTTTCAGTCTTTTGCCTTACTGCCTTTTTAAACAGGGGTATCACGTTAGCGATTTTCCAGTCCTCTGGGCCTTCCCTGACTCTAACAATTCCTGTGAGATCATCATAACGCTTCCACTATCTCTTCAGCTATCTCCTTAAGAAGTCTGGGGTGTAGTCCATCTGGTCCAGGTGATTTATCCACCTTCAGGCCATTCAGTTTTTCTAGCACCTTTTCCTTGGTGATGGCCACCATACTCAGCTCTGCCCCCCGACTCTCTTGAATTTTTGGGATGTTACTCATGTCTTCCACTGTGAAGACTGACGTGAAGTAATTATTCAGTTCCTCAGCCATTTTCTTGTTCCCCACTACTATCTCTCCAGCATCATTTTCCAGTGGTCTAATGTCCACTTTTGCCTCTCTTTTGCCCTTTCTATATCTAAAGAAACTCTTACAGTCTTCATTTATATTACTGGCTAGCTTACCCTCATTTTTAATCTTCTCCTTCCTTATTTCTTTTTTTGTTGCCCTCTGTTGGTCTTTGGAAGCTTCCCAATCCTCTGGTTTCCCACTGCCCTTCGCCACATTATATGCTTTCTCTTTTGCTTTTATGCTATCCCTGACTTCCCTAGTCAGCCATGGTTGCCTCATCATCCCTGTACCATGCTTCTTTTTCCCAGGGAGAATTTTTCTGTGTCTCCTAAATTACTCCTAGAAACCCCTGCCATCACTGTTCCACTGTCCTTCCTGCTAGGCTCCTCCCCCAGTCATTCCTGCCCAGCTCCTCCCTCATACTTCTGTAGTTGCTTTTATTCAGCTCAAATACCATTACCTCTAATTCTATCTTCTCCCTCTCAAATTGCAGAGTAAATTCAATCATATTATGATCATTACCTCCAAGGCTTCCTTCATCTTAAGCTCCCTTATAAAGCCTGCCTCATTGCACAACACTAAATCTAATATTGCCTGTTCCCTAGTGGGCTCTACCACAAGCTGCTCCAAAAAGCTATCTCTTAGACGTTCCACAAATTCCTTTTCCTGCAATCCACTACCAACCTGATTTTTAAAATCAAAAAAATTGCGGATGCTGTAAATCAGGAACAAAAACAAAGTTGCTGGTAAAGCCCAGCAGGTCTGGCAGCATCTGTGAAGGAAAAAACAGAGTTAATGT
>NC_063337.1:80092625-80102319 GCF_021869965.1 Rhincodon typus
AGGCCCGAAACGTCAGCTTTCCTGCTCCTCTGATGCTGCTTGGCCTGCCGTGTTCATCCAGCTCTACACCTTGTTACCTCAGATTCTCCAGCATCTGCAGTTCCTACTATCTCTGGATGACAATTCTACTAGTTTAACGTTCTTCCCAGCTATGGAGAATCAAGGACTAATAGAACTAGACAGCGTAAGTGAAGGAATGATGTTCCTGATGACTGGGCAGTCCAGACCAGGGCTCACAGCCTAAGGATAGAGTGTAGGCTTTGTAGGGGTGAAAAGAGAAATTTCTTCACCCAGATGCTGCTGAGGCTTTGGAATTCTCTGCCACAGAAAGTGGTTGAGGTTAAAATATTGAAATGTTTTCTAGAAGGAATTAGATATGATACGTAGGGCTAAAGGGAACAAAAGGTATGAAGAGAGAGCAGAACTGGATGATCAGCCATGATCATACTGAATGGTGGAGCAGGCTCTACCAGCTGAGCGGTCTCCTCTGACATCTATTGTATATGTTCCTACAAACAGCAGAAGTTTTCATTATTTTGGACTTTAAATAAATGCTACTTTTTTCTTGTATATGTGTACAGAAATCTTAAGTTTCCCACAGGCAAATGATGCTGGAATATGAAAAGATGGAAATTCTAGTCTGTTTTGTGTAATGGCTAGAATTTGGGGCAAATGCATTTTTGCACCTTCTTAAGCTCCTATCCCCTGATGTCATATTTGCAGTGGGATCTAGCAAGGATGTCAGGCTTTACCCACTGGAATTCCCATCAGTTCTGCAGAATGACTCAGATATCTCACTGAGTTCACCTATTCAAAGGTGGCACACTTTCTGCAACTGGGTCCCACAACAGCACATCAAATAATGATCAATCTGAGAGAGGCAGAGCATCACAAGAGAAAATAAAATTACTCAACTTTCCAAGAGCGAGACCAGACCAGCTTGTCATTAACACAATGTGTAACTGCAGTAGGCTATTCAAATCGAGGGTTTCAGCTCCATTTTCCTGCCTGCCTTCCACCATGGCCTCAAATATCTTCAATGACAGACCATTTGCAGTCAAGAATTCCAAGTATTCACAACTCAAGTGGAAAAGTTTCACCTTTAAAAGGCCCATGTAAACAGTCTGAACCCTCTCTGCATCATACAATGATCCTGAGATTTGGAATGAGATTAGGATAAAAGCAGATAGCGAAATAGAATTTCCTTCCACCTGCACTTCCAGCAACACAAGCAAACTCTTGGAAGTTATTAGCAAAGGTTTTTCAACATTTAAAACAAAGTTGGAGACCTCAGAAACTCACTCCACAGAGCTACTTAGCAATCACAGTATGCAATGGTTATGTAGCAACTGATACAGGTCAAATTGCATAGGAAACACTGACTGATTATATGGGTGTTGATGCAAATAACTAGCCAAAACGTATTGTAATCCAATGCAAGGATTGTGGACAGGAAGTGAATTTTCAATGAAAAAATTTGCATCTAAACATATGCACTCAATTGATTATGAAAGCAGAGTGCAGCAGTTACAGTAGCACTAATAATTTCCCAGAGGATTGCCTCTAACTCTGTTCCTTCATAAGCAGCCATGTGGAAATACTGCTAAAATTAAAAGTCATGGAGAAGTACACAGCCTACTATAAATAAATAAAAGATGATTTAATACAGATATTAGTAATAATGAATTATAATTGCCAAAATTCATGCAAGATACAGTGTGAAAAATTGTATGAAGTATATCAGAGAATGACAGCCAGATTGTGTTAACGTAAAACATTCCAACTTCAGTGACATATATCTGGTTAAGCTCACATTGCTGGGATAAGCTACAATGCTTGGCATACCATTACACTTCCAGATTATCTTTTGGTTTCATAACTTGAAAAATGGCTTTAAAAGAAAAACTGCCATTACGTGCAAAGATTTTCAGACAATGATGATTTGTGGTAGTGCAGCATTCCAGAATGAACTTGTTGGGTTTGCCTGTGTGCAGAAGGAACATCTGGTATACAGTACTGCGAGTTCAGTCATGGCACACAATCCAAGTGAAACATATGGTGCCCCTGTATTCAAATCTATTCCATGCAAGCCTGCAAAATCATTCAGCATTCTACAACTTCCAGATGTGAGGCTGGCTGTTTTTTTCCGGAGATTTATGCAATTCACTGGAGTGCGAGAGGGAGGGAGGAAAGTGACTTTGGTTCAGTAATCGCACAAGGCATAAAGAAACCTTACAATTCCAAACTGCCAAAACAAAAAGCTGACAGAGCATCCATCACAAGGTTAAAACTCATTCTAAAATGGTGAGCATCCGCATTCTTTTGTAATACTTTACCATCGCACTCACTAGATCAGATAGTTGGCAGTGTAAAAATTATTATAAATACTCTACACATATTAATGCAGGACATTTGTTTTTAAAAGAAGTTACAAGGAGCTTTGCTTGACCAGTCTGAAAGTAAACAAACTTCTAGTCGAAATGCAGAATTAGATGCTCAATTAAACAAGGAGTTTCAACAACGGGACCCTTGTGCACTGATGAAAATAGTGCAGAAGAATTTTTAGTTCAGTTTAAGCAGCGAGGACAAGTAACACCATCAGCTGATTGGCTTATAAAATTAGGAGCCTGAACACATGAAACAGCTACATTTTACTCACAGACAGCACATTTTAACATTTATATTGTCTCTGATTTAATGAAGTTGCCACTGGACATTGGGAACTGTTTATGCCCACTTCCGCAGTTAGTTATGTAGAAAACAAAAAAAGCTTCAGAAGTTGGAAGTGTGATCCTGCAATTGCAGAGGAGCTTAGTAACATCTTTCATGAAAAAATAAGGTTGATGTTTTGTGCAGAACTTAAGCAATTCCAGTACTGCTCAAAACATTAACTTGTATTTTCTTTTTATAGATGTTCACTGACCAATTGTATCCTTCTGCATGTTCATTTTCTGCTCTCCACAAGGCTATTAGTTGCTTAAGCATATCAGATCTCTCCAAATTATTAAAGTAACATTCATTCTAAATTGTAACACATTGAGATGCACTCTTTACTGAAAACCGCACTATTTCAAATTGTAGACAGTCTGATGATTCCAATTAAATTTTTTTAGTGTACAGTTTATATATGCATAATGAGTATATTATGTATATAAACCTAAGGAGACATTCATTTATTGCAAATAAAGAATTATCAGCAGCAACTGTTACTTCAGCATGAATTGATTATTTCAACTGGAGGTTACAACATCCGATACTTTGAATTTACCACCAAAGAGTATTTCCTGTCACATGTTACCATACATATTTAATCTTAAAGAAGGAAAGTTTGCATCTGTAAATTGAAAATATCTGACCTGTGCACGAACAATGCATACATTTAGTGGTGATAACAGTTAGATATTTGAAAACAGTTTTATCCAAAGGGCATTTGTTCAGTGGTAATTGCAACAGTCTACCCATTTTAAATCATTTTCTACCATCACACTGAAACACAGATCATGTGTCCCACCATTTGATAATCAGGAAAATGCACAATGGTGTCTGTGATTCCAATACCCAGGTCTGACTATTCATCTTCCTGTGCTGGAACTGTGGTAAGCAGTGTCTTGAAGGACAGGTCTGAAATGTTTCAGAAATGCTTTCAGCACATACTTTACAGATAAAGACCATTGCCAGAACTTTATACAGAAGACTATACCTAATATTTCCTTTATGTTACACAGTTGAATATATGGACATCACATTAGTTCAGCCAGTTCTGGAGGTTAAAATTCAAAGTTATAATGAAGGCTACTAATTTTTGATACTTGATATTTTTAGTATTTCTATTTCACTAATAGCTTTCACATTAATGAAAACATTCATTGTGATAGGGGTTTAACTGATATTTTAGGAAATGTACTAACCACTGGAAAGTTCACAACTTGAAATAGAGCCAACAGCTGGACTTACTTTAACCACAAAAATATAAAACTCATGATTTTACTTATCCTTTATATAACTGTAGAGAATGTATCATAGTTAGTAGTGAGGTATAATAGGTTTCAACACATGCAAACGTGAATAGATGTCACAACGAACAAATCAGTGGGATTTAAGGTTCATCTCAAGTGCTGATTTTTAAAAAAAACGTCTTATTATTGACACTGACTTACTTGATGTATACTACAATATTAAAATAATATTTCAAACAAACATAGTTGTAAATGTGGGATTGTGAAGCATTTTGTCAGATACCATATGACCTAATGTGGCATTAGGAAATATCCAAAACCATTAATTAAATTTCAGTAAAATTCAAAATATATTTTGTAAAAATTCAGCTAGCAACAGTATCAATTAAAAAGTAAGTGAATTCTCTTTTTAGCGTTTTGCTTTGATGATCCAGTGATGCTGAGTTACATAGGTACAGTCTGATTCTTGATCGCAGTTCAGGTAGCACAGATCTGTCTCTCAACTGTGGATCATGCAAGTTAACTCAATCATCTTCCTAACCCGTATTCATTGTTCAGTGATGACTTTTAGAAAATGCACATACCTAAGTGAGGGCCGGAATCCCACAGCTGTGATGTAACCCTACAGTGAAAGAGGGCACTGATACTGATAGTTCATCAGCTCACTAAGGATAGTCACAGGCAAAAAGTACCAGAAGGCAGTGATTCTGGAACAGTAACCAGCATAGGTCGCCCCCTTCAGGAAAGGAGTAAGAAGAAAAACGTCAGCAAGATAAAAAATAAAATTGGGAGTTGGTAGAGGTGAGGTGTTAAAGAGGATGCCAGTTTTACAATTTCAATGTCATGGAATTCCTCCTATTCTGCATGTTCTGCTGTTAAGGAGTTATGGTATCCAACCTTGTCATCTCTCATCTAGCCAAAGACAAACTCTGTGCAACTTTTCTTAGACAACAAAATAGTTTACGTATCACAGTAGATGGAGCATGGCAAATCGAAACACCCTATAAAGTAAGGCAGCTTTTCCTTAATGTACTGACATATACAAGGGACATGCCTGAAAAGTCTTTTCATTATTGGTTACCTGAATTGGAAACCTACTCAAACTAAGGGGAATTAACCTGTTGATTATGGCAGAGGATCCGAATACATTTAAAAACAATTTTCTCTGGTACCATGGGAATAAAAGAAGACCAGAAAAGACAAAATAGAACACAGTTTGATTTCAAAACGTTAATATATTTTCTATTTTATAGTGAACATATGCATCTGATTTGTATCACCCTTATTTTCAGTATCTATGATGTTTCCATTTTTATATATAAAAAGGGTGAACTTGTAAGATGCCTTTTAAAATAAATATTTTATAAAATAATAAAACTTCAAATAAATATTCTTTACACTAAACAATATGTTGAAAAATTAGAAAATAAAGACTGAATTTATGGTAACTGTACAATATACATGATGTCAGGGAATATCAAGCGTGACATAATGGTGAACTTTGTAAGGTGGAATATAACCTAAACATATTGATTGACTGATTCACATTTGTCTGAATGTACAACATATTAGTATAATATTTGTAAATCTGCCATTTATATGGCACCATTTTCACAGTCTTAATATTATTGTATATACAAAAATATAACAAATTAACTCTGGCAGCAAAAAAAGTGAGCAATTTGCTAATTTACATATTCTGCAAGAAGTATTCACATACAATACAGAGAAGCCAAGGAGTGTCATTGTGTTACCTGTAGATCTAGCTTATGCTGTTTCAAAAATAATGGTTATTGTGCATCCTGTTTGATCTCACTGATTGAATGGTTTCCATCCTCGTGTGTAATTCGAGAGAGATGGAGAATACAGGGTCAACAGCATTATCACCGCAAACCTCAACAGTCCTCCCAAGCTCTAGGGAATTGCAGTGCCACTATTACACACAAACATAGATGGGGTATGCCATGCTGGTCAACCAGAAGCCAACGTAACCACAATGGGAGACACCTTTTCTCTTTGTTTCTGAAAAAAAAGACCATCTGAATGGCCGTCGATTGTGTGGTTTTTGTGTATTAAGGCTGTCAGATAAAAAGGTGTCCAGCATTGTGCTCAGTTGCTAGTGTCGTAAATACATTTCTTCTCCCACACTATAAAATGTACAGAATAAGAGTGTTGAGAACTAACACTGAAAACAATGGTGCCCCATTCCTTTCCAGCTAGGAGGGCTTCTCAAGGTTCCGAGGAGGTAAACTGGGAACCTTGCAGCAGACCGTATTTGAATTTTTGCAACGGCACCCAGGACGGTTAATCCTATTGTAGCACCCCTGACACAACTTAAGGCAGCCCTTGGCAGGCAGGTAACACCACAGGCAGGGCATAAAGAGCGACATGAAGCCCATGGCTGACCATCGGACACAGCAATGTGACTGGCTGCAGGAGCACGGATTATCTGCGCAGTTGTCTTCGTCATCATAGTTTGAGCAGTGGTAAAAGACACCTTTCACAAAGCAGAAGCAAGTCCCATACTCCACCGCATTCTGTGCAGAGCAGAGGCACCGTTTGTCACAGAGCCAACAGGAAGGTAGAGTCCTTGGATGAGTGCATTCCTCACACTTACACTTCCCACAGTCTTCACATCGGTAGATGTGTTTGCCCAATTCTTCTTTTCCCAGAGGCTTCAGCTCATCAGATTTCAATTCCGATTTGGGTTGTACCCTGATGATGTGATCAGAGACACGGTCCACTGGAGACCATGAAGGTCCCAGAAGCCTCTGTTCGGAAGATGTACTGCTTGTACTTGTCCTTGTGCTATTCCGAGAACCAGTACTCACAGTGCTAGTTGACCGAGTTAAATGCATCCTCGATGAAGAATGTATATGGGATTGCTGACTGCGGCTGTTAAGCCACTGATGCTCGTGGTCGTTACTTAATCCAGACATTCTCTCATTTTTGTGCTGTGAAGGTGGCCGGTGCACAGACTTGCTCCCAGGCCTTGGAGCAACAGTAGGTCCCTCTGTGTACTCATTAGTGGCCCTTATAATTCGGATCTGATCGAGTGACAACACTTGAACCCGTTGTGGCTGTACATCCCTGGAGTCAAGTTCCACATGTTGTCTTCCATTGTCACGCAGCAACTGTAGCAGGGCTGCCGAACCACTGCCATTTTGAGTTCGCGTATCCATCTGTACACTGGAAAGTGATCACCCCACCAGGCTTAGAACACATCTGAAATCCTGTCACAAAACAGGAAAAATATTCAGCCTGTTATGCTAAAATATTCAAAGCTTTATGCAAACATGAAAAGCAAAGCATGAAATCATCTCCTCGGTTTTAATCTTACTGCACGATAATAAGCGAGCAGTATTTTCATCCTTGCATGCAACAGAGTCGAATGTATGAGGCTGGGCATGTCCTGACATTTATGCATATTCCCTTTAGCAAGTTCAAAATTCTGTGTTCCCTCCTCTTCTGAATAACAAATACCATTGAATTACTAGGTTTTGGGTTCTTAAAAATTATTGACATTCACTAATGAAGACAGGGAAAAACAGGAAGAAACAGGCAAATCAAATTCAGACAATATATGTCAAAAAAATGAGGTGGTGCCCTTCCAACTTAAAAGATATTACAAATTATCGGTCTACACTTTTAGAAGTTTCAACTGGTCAGTTGATGACGTGTATTTTGAGATTCAGTACAACTACTGAAAGAACAAATTTCACGCGCTTTGAAGTTTTTCATTTTGATTTTTGATAGGTTGTTGGATGATTCTCACTCCGAAGTGCCAAACAGGATAGCAATTTGGCTCCTCACTCGCAAAGCAACTGACCAAAATATTTTTTCACGCCTAATGCAATTTCAGTGTGCAGAATCTGGAACTCTACCAGAGCTAATTAAAAACACAACTCCTACACAGAACAAAAACTTGACAGTACCACTGTAGTACAGGATCCAGCATAACATATCTCTATTTAATAGTTTGGAGAATTTATTTTAGAAAGGTAGAATCGAGCTTACAATGCAGAATAACCTGAGGAAAGCACGTGAAGTTATTTGTCCTACGAATCCCACGACTATTGAAAAGAAACAGTGTCTCTGTCTTTTAGATTTTAATAATGCTGAAAAATTCTGCCTTCTCGTTAGCGCCTCCTCCTGTCAAAATGGTTACCATGAACAGCCAAGCTCCAACCTCATACTTGCTCTGTGCCTCACTGCAAACTTCAGGAGTTCCTCTGCAGGCGTCAAACTATATAATGGATTATGTGAAGTTATCCCCATCAGACAAAATCATCACTACCATTTGGATGTTGTCCTTTACAGGTATGTGTACCAGTTTCCAGTTCAAAACACAGGAAAAACCTCTCAAAGGGGCAGTATGCATGCTCAACCAAACATATAGGGGAATAAAATCCACAAAGGAAACAGTTTCCTCTCATAGATACATCACGTTAAACAAATGGGGAAATTAGGTATAACTGGAGTTAAATGTAACTGCCAAGATCTTCATGTTGTCATCGATAAAGCCACTGCTTCATTTTCTTGGGAAGTTAGTGCACATTTTACTGCTTATTAGAATATCTGTTTCTAGTTTCTATCAAGAATTTACAGTCAACAAGCTATTAAAATTACAATGTTTAGCTTCATACTCTCCGTAAGTAAATAATTTGAAATGGGTGCCTTAAAACTTTAAAGGAATAAAAAATGCAAGAAAAACTGAATTCCATTCAAGTTAAGTGACAAAATGAACAAGGGGGCGAAATAGCAAAATAAGCTTGGACTGGCTCCTTATACTGAAGGTTAATTGTGACTTTCAGAAATCTGGGCAATTGTGGACTGTTAAAACACTTGGCCACGTCCTAAAAAGCTGGGAGAGCCACAGGCACAATTCACATTGTGCTGCTTTTTGCTGAATGTTTTATTCCAAATGATTACATTCGGAAATGGCACTTTTTCAAAATATTCGAGTGCTGTTTGGTTTAACAATACCCTCACTTTAGGGATTAGCGGTGGGGCACAAGAAACAAGTTTTGTGCCTCCAGATTTAACTTGGGAGACCATCCCCAAGTAATGCATGCTTATCACCCTCATCTTTATCAAAATCTGCCAGCAATGTCAAACTCAGAACAATATGCATATTGGGGGTGAGGTTTTATGCACGGATCATTCACCATGAAAAGAAAATCGTGACAACTTCCATATGCAACTACTGCAGAGAGGAGGCTGCAAATGGGATTACAATCCACCACTTGCGCCAATTCAATTCAGTTCTCTTGACTTGAAGTGAAGTTTTTGCAAAAAAAAAAGCTCTTGAAACACGGTTTTTTTTGGTTCTGCCCGACTTCCTTTCCTTTTCCTCTTCATAATAAATAACATCAAACACGTGGAAAGTTGGAGCAGGACCCACTCCTTTCACAAACAAGCAACCGGATAAGGGTCTGGTTAAAGGGGCGGGGTGGGGGGGTAATGAGGGAAAGACTGTGGTATGGAACCAGGCTCCAGTCCTCAGCGAAACCACTGAGGGAGCCCCTTTCATCACACTCAGTGACTAATGGTATGGAGGAGGTTGAGAGAGATGGGGTAGGCATAAAAGCGCAAAGCAAGACAGAGGAAGAGTGCAAGGCAAGGTAGGGACACAATACAGGGCAAAACAAGGGTGGGGGGAGGTGTCATAAAAAAGACAAGCAAAGACCAGGGGACAGAAAGGGGGCAAGGAAACGGGCTAGGAAACGCGGGGGAGG
>NC_063337.1:80102419-80106189 GCF_021869965.1 Rhincodon typus
GGGGTAAAAGAGGGCTAGGAAACGCGGGGGAGGGGGTAAAAGAGGGCAGGCGGGGTGGCAGAAAATTGCGAAGGTGAACGGGCAGAAGTAGGCAAGGAAGTCGGGCTAAAAGGAGGACGCCTTACGACAGTATAGAGGGGTCGGTGCAATATTCACTCTCCCTCTCATCATCATCTCCGGGCGGAATATCGCATATCCAAAACCGCTTCCTAAACCAGATTTTTTTTTTTTTATAAATACCTTATTAAAACAGAACACGAACTCGACTTTTTCCGGATACTTGCACCATAACCAAACCCTGTTTAAATGCAGTAGCATCAACTCTGAGCGCCTTTCCCAACTTCACCAGCCCCTCCACAACCCACCCATTCACCTACAGAGGCGCATCGTCCCGTCAAAAGGTTATTATTCGAACAAATCTGGAACTCATGAAGTGGGTTGAATCCCAATATCCCACCTGGTCAAGATTTTCAGTGTATTTCCTTTGCAGCCTACCCTCCAGTACAGCTCAACCAAACGGATTGCAAAGTTGAGTCAAACATGTTTTCAAAGTGAGGATTGAGGTTTTTTTTTTAAAAAAGCCCTTCCTAACATAATCCGACTCTACGCTTTCCTGACCTATTCGGTACAATAGCGAGGAGTCGGTGCTATCAATCAGAACGTTTCTTATTTTACAATGTTGTTGTCCCGGAATAAAAAAAAGTTGACGCGTTAAACAATCTAACCCACTCAATGTTTTGAGTGTGTATTTGCCTTTGAGATACAGGCAAAAAGATTAAAATGATTGCTTGCAAATACATTTTTGTTTAAAAAAAAGCCCCAAACGCCTATTAAAAACTTCTCCAAATGCCTTTCGAAAGAGTTCCCCTTCCAATTTTGTTGAAAATGTATCCCAGTGCTATTTGAAAAGTAAGTTTTCTCCATGCAAGTTAAAAGTTCCTTTTTTAAAAAACTTACCGTGGTTGCGGCGCTCCACTAACTCCTCTCCGTCGGTTTATGACTGCGGATAGAAGCACATATGCTCCGCCAGAGCAAGGGAGAGGGAGAGAGAGAGCCGCCGATACAAACTCCAGCGAAGATCTGCCCCGGCCACTATCTGTAAAAGCATCCAACAGAGGCGGGGAGAGGGTGGGGGGGGGGGGGGTGGGAGAAGAGACGATTTGGGGGGGTGGGGGCGGTGGAAAGAGGATAGTGTAGGGGGAAAGGCAACAGGACCTGTCCGATCGCTGATCACAGCCAGCAGCCGATCGATCACCGCTTGTTGTGTTGTGTGTGTGTGTTTTTACAAGCAGAGAGAGAGAGAGAGCAAGCAAAATCCTTTTTTTTTCCTGAATGAAGCCAGCAGAAGCAGACACGAGGGCGGACGCGCACACACACGCACTCACTCCACTCAGCTTTTTGGGAAAAAAAATTGTCAATGTTGCAACTTTGCAGAAGGGAATTCTAGGCGCTCGGTCTTCATTCACAAGTGGCTGTTTCCTTTACAAGCGGTTTACAGTTGTCCCCCTGCTACTCCGGCGCCCCGATCCTTCCCACAGATGTGAAGTTTGCAAAGTGCTTTAAAGAAGCAGATTTACGCGAACTGCTATTAAGTTTTCCAGAGGTAGCTGATGGGTAAATGGCGTCATGGGATCGAATAGAGCATTTGTTGTCCCAGAGGATATATTGCATCCGGTCTCTGCTGATTGGTTCTGGGCTCAAATTCATTAGAGTTGAGTGAGTGAGAAATGGGGCGGGGGATGGGGAGGAGACGGAGAGAATATTCAATATGTGCCAGTAATAAAAGTCTAGCGCTGCTTGAACATGCAGTACAAAACAGACGTCTTTTAAACAGCAGTCTGCATATCAGACTCCAGCTTTTCGACCGGCTCACCACCGCCCCCCCAACCCCGGTTATTGTTGAAGCTTTCGATTTTTTTAAAAGGTTCACTGTTTCTGAATATCAATAACCTGCTCCAGAATCCAGATCGGATCTAAAAATTAATATACACATGGTAGAATTTTCCAGCAATCAATCCGTACATTTGATCTTCAGTGCCCTTGCAATTGTTAACCCTTCAAACGTTAGTCAAAACAGTTCCCCAATAAACGTGCCCACACTTATCACTGCAATAAACTGAGCAAACGGTGCAAATTCATTGATATTGATCCCTTTACATGCCCAGGTTTCTAAACTGCCATTAGATATCCCTGTTTTAAGCCATTGGCACTTTCTGGAAACCATGCGTGAAACCCACGATCATTTATTTGGGTTAAAAAAACACACGCATTAAATTCCCTTCTCAGGAAAAAAGAAGAAAATATATTGTACACAAGAGGAAATGAGCAGATAAAATGAGGCGAATTCAGTTTTGGAGGCTGGTGGGGAGGGAAAAACAAAGATGGTCAAAGAAGAAGGGGTTTTAGTAGGGTTTTTGACAGAGGCTAGAACACAGCTGACAAATAGTTTTATAGAAAACCCCAAAATATAGGTGTATAGTTACTGAACCACAGCACTCTGAGGGTGGACTAAATGGAATGGGAAACAACCAGCAATCTGGAGTGACACTTCTGGATTCTGGAATGCACATAGTTTGCTAAATGACTGGAAACCACCGTGCAGATTAAGGTAGAAGAGAGCCATATAGATACAGGAGTGAATCCCGCTTTGGATGTCAATCAAGCAGTCTGATCATTTAGCAATAGTGGAGGAAATGAGCAGGGTAATGGTGAGACTGTGCTGGATGTTATCAGCACATACGTGAAAAATAAGAGATATGTTTTCAGATGATGCCACCAAGGGTTAGCGTGTAGATAAGAAATAGGAGAGAAGCAAGAATAGTTCCATGGGGGAAGAAGCAAGGGTCATGGAGCAGAAGCGGGAAGAGAGGCCATTACAAGTGATCTTTTGGTGACAATGAACTAACAAAGTTTGGAACAGATGAGTAGAGCTGGATGATCACAGAGAGTCCTTGAAGATGTAGCCAACTATGTCAAAAGCTACTGACAGGTCAAACAAAGATGAGAATGCTAGTTGACCTTTGCTACAGTTACATAGGATGTCATTTGTGATTTTATGGTGAAAAAAGCAGAAGTGAATTACTAATAAGTCATTGGAAGCCATTTACTGCATATATAACCATAAAAATAACAATTGGTTTAAACAAATAGCTTCCATTATTAGAGACAACAAGGTGCAGGGCTGGATGAACACAGCAGGCCAAGCAGCATCATAGGAGCAGAGAGGCTGACGTTTCGGGCCTAGACCCTTCATCAGAAAAGGGGGAGGGGAAGGGGGTTTGGAATAAATAGGGAGAGAGTGGGAGGCGGATAGAAGAGGGATAGAGGAGAGGATAGGTGGAGAGGAAACAAACAGGTCGAAGAGGCGGGGATGGGGCCAGGAAAGGTGAGTGTAGGTAGGGAGTTAGGAAGGGGATAGGTCAGTCCAGGGAGGACGGACAGGTCAAGGGGGCGGGATGAGGTTGGTCGGTAGGAGATGGAGGTGCGGCTTGAGGTGGGAGGAGGGGATAGGTGGGAGGAAGAACAGGTTAGGGAGGCAGGGACGAGTTGGACTGGTTTTGGGATGCGGTGGGGGGAGGGGAGATTTTGAAACTTGTGAAATCCACATTGATACCATTGGGCTGCAGGGTTCCCAAGCGGAATATGAGTTGCTGTTCCTGCAACCTTCGGGTGGCATCGTTGTGGCACTGCAGGAGGCCCAGGATGGACATGTCGTCTGAGGAATGGGAGGGGGAGTTGAAATGGTTCGCGACTGGGAGGTGCAGTTGTTT
>NC_063337.1:80106289-80108670 GCF_021869965.1 Rhincodon typus
ATGGGCAGATGTGCAGGTGAACATCTGCTTGATGTGGAAAGTCTTCTTGGGGCCTGGGATGGGGGTGAGGGAGGAGGTATGGGGGCAGGTGTAGCACTTCCTGCGGTTGCAGGGAAAAGTGCCGGGTGTGGTGGGGCTGGAGGGGAGTGTGGAGCGGACAAGGGAGTCACGGAGAGAGTTGTCCCTCCGGAAAGCAGATAAGGGTGGGGAGGGAAAGATGTCTTTGGTGGTGGGGTCGGATTGCAGATGGCGGAAGTGTCGGAGGATGATGCGTTGGATCCGGAGGTTGGTGGGGTGGTACGTGAGGACGAGGGGGATTCTTTTTTGGTTCTTATTGCGTGGACGGGGTGTGAGGGATGAGGTGCGGGAGATGTGGGAGACACGGTTGAGGGCGTTCTCGACCACCGAGGGGGGGAAGTTACGGTCCTTGAAAAACGAGGACAACTGAGATGTACGGGAGTGGAATGCCTCATCCTGGGAGCAGATGCGGCGGAGGCGAAGGAATTGGGAATAGGGGATAGCATTTTTGCAGGAAGGTGGGTGGGAGGAGGAGTATTCTAGGTAGCTGTGGGAGTCGGTGGGCTTGAAATGAATATCGGTTTCTAGGTGGTTGCCCAATATGGAGACAGAGAGGTGTTCCTTGGATTGAGAAAAGAAACAATTTTCTCATGTTAGTTTATAAGGAGCACATGGCAATTATATTTCAGGAGTTCTGATGGCTTTACTGAACTTTGAAGCATATTGATGTACATTTCCTAGAACAAAAGAGTCACAATAGATAGGAACATGCTTTTTTGCACTGTTAATTAATAATACCCCATCTCCATTGCTTGCATCTTAAATTCTTGTGCTTGAAATCATTTAAAGTCATCCGCTAGGTCATTTCATAAGTTGAACAAATGTTGCACAGAACAGATTTATGAGACATCTCTCTCGAGATGTTTCCGTCAACTAGCAAAACATTTGTAATGGACAGCGAGGCTATTTTCTGGGTCTCGAAATGTACAAGAATGAGAACTCAGCTGGATCTGGATTCTTGGCATTTTTGTCATTCGTGATGCAACCCTAGATTTAACGATTACAGACAGGCAGAGAAGAATGTGGATGGATGGCATCGAAGACCTTACCCACAAGGGCCTATGACCAACTAAAAAGAACTGCTAGAGATTCATAGATGTGGAGAGCTATGATTAACAATCTGCAAACAATCAAGAGTGCTCCATGAAGATGAAGAATGCCAACTTCAGTCTTGGCAAAAGGAATAAGTACGACATTTATGTAGTACTTTCACAATCTACAGGTAGAGTTACAACATTTAAAAGACTATTGGACAGATACATGAATAGGAAAGGTCTCGAGGAATATGGCTCAATTGCAGGCAAATGTGACCAATTTAGTTTGGGAAACCTGGCCGGCATGGACGACTTAGACTGAAGGGTCTGTTTCTGTGCTGTATGACTCGCTGACTATAACCACTGGATGAACCAAAGTGATGTTGATCTGATTAAATGCTTTTGTACTGTAGCCGCTGTTGTAATATAGGGGCCACGTCAATCAATTTGCACACAGTAAGCTCCGACAAGCAGCAGTGCGAGAATGGCCGGAGAGTCAGCTTTTGTCAAGTGTCAACCAGATCACTTTGAATAATTCCCTGCTGTTCTTTGAAACAGATGTTTTACACCTGCCTGAGAGGTCAGACAGAGCATCATTCCAAAGTGAGTCCCTTGGGCAGTGCATCAGTACAACACTGGAGTGTTCACTGAGATTGTAATATCCAAGTGTGAGAGTGGGACTCGAACCCCACAACCTCAATAACAATTGATTTGTTTACATTTGTGGTTTGTTACAACCTTAATGATAACAATGGATGGCAACTTGCAAACATAGTTTTTATTATATTCACTTCAGTCGCAGTTTGTTGATAACAAAGTGACCATCAAAAATTTATATCAGTGGCTTTGATGATGGATGCAAAGAACTGGTAACTAAACATGCAGATGACACAAAAATAGGTAGAAACGTATATTGGTGAGCAAGAGAATTTCAGTTTCTGGGGGTGTGGTAGGAACCTACAAACCTTCTGAAATCCATATGACCTTGTCTATATTCAGTAAAAGTAGTTTACAAACTTGTGGTTGGGAATCTCAGGTAACATTCTTCCATAGAATCCAATTTCACTGAAATAAATCAGATTAACGAATCCATCATCTCATTGCTGCTTGAGGGTTGTTGCTATGGGATGGTGAGGCGGTGATGACGGTGAGAATGGTTCAGTCAGGGAGTGATGGTGGTGAGAATGGTTCAGTCAGGGAGTGACGGTGGTGAGAGTGGGTCAATGAGGGGGTGACGGTGAGAGTGGGTCAATGAGGGGGTGATGGTGA
>NC_063337.1:80109170-80134170 GCF_021869965.1 Rhincodon typus
CTTTGACCTGTCCGTCTCCTCTCCACCTATCTTCTCCTTTATCCATCTTCTATCCGCCTCCCCCCTCTCTCTATATATTTCAGAATTCCCTTCCCCTCCCCTATTACTGAAGAAGGGTCCAGACCCGAAACGTCAGCTTTCCTGCTCCTCTGATGCTGCTTGGCCTGCTGTGTTCATCCAGCTGTACACCTTGTTATCTCAGATTCTCCAACATCGGCAGTTTCCACTATCTATGAAGAAATGTTGTTCACAATTAGATAGTAAATGATAACACACTCATTTTAAGGAAATGTGTTTTAAAAGGAAAAGATTGCACTCTTATGTCCAAATAAGTCTCTTTCACAACTTTTCTACACTGTTGTACAATTTAAATTGCTCTATTGCATTTAATCTTTGTTTTAAAACAGAGGTTTACTTTTAAGTAAGAGTTAAAACATTGTAACATGTTTTGTTAATACCTTTGGGGAAGATTTTTCTGCATCGTCATATCCTAGTGACATTGTAAACAACTGGAAAATTTCCTCTTGATTACTTTTTTTCTGTAAATGAAAATGGAATCTTTTAGAATGTCTGTATAATTTGATTAGAAAGAAGAACTGAAAATGTCACTGTTTCCAATGCTGCAAACATAATCTCCATTTCATTACAAAAAGTTGCATATTCTTCAAAATAATTTCTCCGCTAAAACGACTTCATCTGAAGTTTAAGGTGATGTTTTATTGGCTATCATACAAATAAGGTACAATGTGGAGATATGATGGTGTGGAAATGTTAGTAACATGAATTTAAGCTTTTTCAGATTATAATTCAAAACTACATGCTTTCACATAAAGCATTGTGTCTCCTTACAAATATAGGAGGAAGACTTCCCACCACGAGATGACTTCAATGATGCTGACCAACTGAGAGTAGGCAATGATGGCATCTTCATGTTAGCATTTTTCAGTAAGTCTACATCAATTTCTTGTGGTTTGGTGTTTTATTCAATTAAAACGTTAGAATGATGTCATACTCATTCAGCAGTTTGAGCTCTCTAGAATGCATATAAATTGTAAGTACGATTTCTCGTTTGAAGTTTTGCGTAATCAATGAATAGATTGAGTGGGTGAAAGGATTTCATAGGACTCTGCAATAAGGTGAATAAACAGTGGCTTAGAACTTAAAATAATACTTACAACACTGTTTTGTAGGCTTTGCTTATCATATTTGCTTGTAGCATAGAGACTTTTTTTTTATTCTCTAGTGGAATATAAGCATTGCTGGCTGGGGAGTTGCCATCTTGAACCCTCCATCTATGTACCATAGACAGATCCACAACGCTATTAGGTACTGTTTCCAGGATTTTGACCGAGAGACTGTGAAGGAACAGTGATACATTTCCAAGTCAGGATGATGAGTGGCTTGGAAGGGAACTTGCAGATGGTGGTGTTCCCAAGTATCTGCTGCCCTTGTCCTTCTAGATGGAAATGATATGGGTTTGGAAGGTATTGTCGAAGGACCTAACACTAACATTGAATAATGGACTGGATCAGTTTGTGACAAAGTTAAGCACTAAAGAATTTCTACCAGTTTTCCATCATAATTACTGATAATGGACTGAATTGCTCCTTTTTAATACTTCCTCCTTCAATGTGCATGTTGGGATTTGCGTTTGCAACAGTGTACAAGTAATGTGCAGTTTGACTATCTAATGTAAAAGACTTGATTTTTGGCCCATTAATAACATCTGAATGACTGGCTTTTTCTTCTTTGCTGTTTGCTTTTAATTAACCATTTCTATTTAAACAGATTCAATAAATAAGTTTAGTAATTTTGTGATTATTACATCTAAATCTTTTCTTTTGCTCTTTTTGAATATTTCCAGTGAGCGTAAAACATGGTAATGTCTTGGACACAAGACAATTTTTCTGTCCAACTTCTACAATAAACCGCTCCTCATATCTATTGCTCTGATTCTGGAACAACTAACCTTGAATTACCATTAATAGAAAAGGCTAATTCAATTTAATTGAAAAAATATTTGTTTGGTAATCTGTATTATGAATTTATTTTTTTCCTTGACATCTTTTCAAACAGTGTTACTTAGCCCATGAACACTATACATCACAGAACTTTGTTGATTCCAAATTCTCTACTGCTGTGAACTTTTCTGAATCTGTATTGGCCAAATCTTAAAGAACTGACTTAAGTTCCCTTCCATTTTTTCCCCTTGGGTGAATTTGCAAAGCAGGTAATTTCTTCTGATATCTCAGCTTTCACAGTTCACAAATCACTCCCATTGTTTCTCCTGATTCCTTCTAATGAAAGTGCATTTCCTTTTGTAATATAACCCAAAACTGAACACAGTACGCTAAATGCACTGCATAGGGCCTAGTACACGTTCAAGTCAGTCTTTAATAGTATGATTATGTGCCCTTAATTTCTCTCTCCTGCTGAATTAATAAGTTTAACAGTCTATACATCAACCACTCCCCAACAATTCTCTTTCCACTGTGCTCTGAGAAATATGTTGGTGCTTAATGTATACTCCATCTTTCTCTTCCACAATTTCCATTTACATGTTACTCGTTAAATGCCTTGGAACACTTTAAAACAAATAGAATGCTGACCGTCAGAAAGACTGATTGAAAGTTTGGACAAAATGAATAAGTTCTGAGAAGTAGCAAAGCAGGAAGATTTAGAGAAGGAAGTACTGCAGAACAGGACTCCAATAGGCGAAAGCTGTGCCACCAGCAATAGGGATTGAGTTTGCAAAGGAGGTCAACGTTTAAAAATGAAGGGGACAGAAGGAAGTTGCAGAGACAGGGTACAGCAAGAAATTGAAGACGGGTGTGAGCGTTTTAAATTTAATGCAATCAAGAACAGGTTTGCAAAATGGAAATAGTTGGGGAAATAAGACTTGGTGTGGAGCAAGAAGTTTGCAAACTTTGGAACCTGTGGAATAATAATAATAAGCATTGGAATAATAATGTCCTCAGGTGGCAATGGTATGGATGAGGGGCTGAGGTAGGATGGAAATGGACGGTGATGCACTAATGCAAATAAATGATCTGTTTAATAAGATGGGTTTTATTTAATCTTTTGACTCTACATTTGTCAGAGCTAAATTCCATGTGATATTTTTTCTGTTCCACTAATGTAACTTTTCATCCTTTTATTGCAAATTGGTTAGCTGTCCAGTTTAGTGTCATGTGCAAATTTGGCCCTTTTATTATTAACTTGTATTTGTAAAGCACCTTTCATGTAAAGAAACATATAGGGTCTCTTATACTAGGTGTAATGCAATTCACAACCAAATCAGGAATATAAATATCAGGAGGGTTGATTCAAATTTTGAATCTGGAGACTGTAGAAGTGGAGACATTTAAAAAGGCTATAGGAGAGAAGGGGCTTGAATCAGAAGGAGGTCACAAAGAGAGCGGTGTCAAAGGAACAGTATTTGAAGGGGAATTATGGCTAAAGACTACAGAAACTGAGTTGTGCAATCCAATTGAATCTATAGACGAGGCAAGCATTTTGAATTGGAATGTGTCAGCAACGCCGGTTAGCCAAGACAGACTGTGGATTCCTAGGATGGGTAGTTTGTTCTATGATGAGATATTGTGTAGAATGGGCCTGGAGTTTAGAAGCATGAGAGGTGAACTGATATAGGATATGTAAAATTTGGAGAGGACTTGTGGCGTTGGTGCTAACAGGCTGTTTTCCCCAGTTTGAGAGTCAAGAATTAGAAATATAGCCCCCAAGAATTTGAGAGCAGTGTAATAGTGGTAATGTCTCTGAAATAGTTATCCAGAACCCCAAGCTAGAGACATTTGTTCAAATCCTATCATGGCAGGTGGTGAAATTCAAATTCAACAAAAATTCTGGAATAAAAAGTTAGTCAATTGGTGACCATAGAATGTTTGGTGTTCTGTACTCCAGATAGAATTTGAGTATTTTCAAAGGCTGAGAGTGACAGATTTTGGACTCTTTAAGAATATTGAAAAAAATTGGAGGTGAGGTTCAAGATCAGTCATGATGTTACTGAATATACCTATAGGCTTGACAAGCATAAGAGCTAAAGTCAAATAAAGGACAACAGATGTCCTTGCCTAAATAAATTCTATTTTAAAAATTGACTCTGATAAACAATGAATTAAACATTCAAATTTGTACTGTCAAATTTTGCAGTTACATTCCATCCCCTTGTAACTGTAACTTGAAGTGCTTGGTGTTTTTGGACAAATCATGCCATCTTGTGGAATTTTGAAGAATTGCTGTGCAGGTCTTAGAATGCATTACACCTAGCAAATACTTGGTGAAATGCTGTTTTACTTTGTTTTCTGAGGAATATTACGTTAGATACAACTTTTACGACTTTTTTTCCCTCCATTCAGGTAGAATTCAAACAAGTAGTAACTTGGTTAAGTTTAATATCGTGCTGGATGTCATGTTTAGCAACGCTCATGCTCTAAGCTTCTGCTGCTCTGCTGGCAAGTGATAAAGCTGAGGAACTGCACAGTCAGAACAATCACTTCTTCAACTTTTTAGAAAGATCTCTGATTTGAGCATTACAATTTCTTGTCTAATGTGGCTATGCCCTACCAGATATGTTTTTAAGAGGAAGATTGCGGATCCTTAAGTGAGGCTTTTGGCTTTGCATTTGACAGGACGGTAGTATTGTGTTCTGTTATTTTAATAAACAGGGGGAAATTCTTTCATGCCATCGGTACACCTGGTAGCTGACATATTATTGCCTAGTTCAGAGGGTATCTCTCTCACAACAGCTCCTAAAGAGGCTGCATAAAATTACTGTACCCAATATGGACTGCGTTGAAAACAGGCCCGTGTGTATCCGGACATCACCACTCCACAAAGGTATATATTGGAAATCTGGATGGACTGTCCTTTCACTAGACATGAAAGCTTCTGTACTCATAGTTTTCTTCATCTGAATCAGGATATTACCAAAGTCCTACCAAGAACAAAAGAAAGATATTAAAGGAACCACTCAGTTTACTGTGATGGTTGGCGATCTTGCCTTCTGTCTCTCAGATTTATTTTGCTTCAGAATCTTCACATAAAATTGAAGTTTGACTCATGACATTACAATGTAGGAGCAAGCCATTGACCCATTCTATGCATAATATACGTGATGTCAGTTTGCTTCTTTTTCTTTACCTACCCTCACATTGTTTCATATTTTCAGAAAGCTAATTATTTTAGATGATTCCATTTCAGTCTCAATATCACAGTCCTCCAGCCAAGCTGTATTCTATTTTGTGAATAATAATTCTGCCCTCCATTCCTTCATGTAGTGTGAATCATGAGTTAATACCTCTGTACTAATTTTGACAGATTTTTCAAAGTTTTGATTGTGATTGATGTGTTGAGTATTTAACATCAAACATCTTACTGATGTGCATGTCATGTTGCATTTTTACAAGCACATTGACCTCATATACTGTAATACAAATACCCTTTATCTCTTGCTTTGTTCAGACTGTCTAGAAGTGAAGCTCAAATCTACCTATGCCATTCAAATGCTTGTGTAACCCTTTTTCTGTCAGCCTGACGCCATTTGAATCTCATCACTAATTCCTTCATTTTCTGCCTCTCTTCTCCATTCTTGTTTCCTTTTTCTTTCAACCTTCACTTAAATATCTTTCTATAGTTGCACTTCTTGCCGTGAAATTTCTTGTTTTTTTTTAAATTGGGTCTCTCTCATTGCTTAGCTCCCTCCTCACCCCTTCTAATTTGCCCCACCCTACCCTACTTATTGTCCTACCCTGGAGCCACTGCAGTGGGTTTCTTACATCCCTGTTTGGGTTTCTTGCACCTCTATTACAGTTGTGCCCCCTGGTAAAAATCTGGAATGTGTCTGTGGTCTGTTTTTCTAATAGGGGAGAATGTCATGGTATATGACACATTCCAATAGCAAACATTCAGAGGGAAGGTCCTTGGTTACGATGCCTGAGGCTCAATGTTGTTTAAAAGGCAGAGAAAGCAAGTAAGATCACATCAGATGCCAAGTCTACCTCTGGGAATAGTTGGTTATTGTCCCTCAGAAAATAGCTGATGTAAAACCGAAAAATTGTAGACCTCTCAGTTTGCTTTTTCCCTACCCCTGTTACTCATTCTATACTTTTGTTTACACACTTGCTCCTCCTTCACAGTCACTTCTCTTTCTCACACCTCTCTGCCTGCCCCATGTTGTTTCACTGTTTTTCGACCTTCATAATTTGTTTCCTTACCCATTCTCATTCTTTAGTTTTTAATTTTTTTCCACACTGTTCCTACTTGCTTTCAGCTCCTTGACCGTAGCATTTTAAATTCTGAGGCAGAAGCCAAATGGAGGAAGATACTATGTATATGTGCATGTCACTCAAATGACTGAGAGTTGGCAGTGCTATCAAAATATATTTTCAAATTCCTATTACCGCTATGGTAAATCAACCATTTCTGACAACAGATCTTTCTAGAAGGGAATACTTCTCATTGCTATTACTGTGTGATTGTCTGTGCCTCTGTGGTTGAATGATATTGGGGCAAAAAGAATGTAAGCTTTTCATGCACCAGGTTTCACAAAAGTGCTTTTCAGCCAATGAATTTGAGTTCCTGCTGTAATTTAGCAAACTCGGAGCCAGTTTGAATTCTTCAAGGTCCTGCACTGGGTTGTCAGTTTTGATGTTTGTGCCTGAGTCCTGTGATACTTCAATTTAGAAACCTGTGACTCTGAGGCAAGAGTGCTACCAACCTGGTGATATCTGGCATAAATAGGAATTAAATTCAGCCTTTGGCAAGGAATTGAACATCTCTGTTATACAGTTTCTCTCAGGAAAGGAGAGTGAAAAGGTTTGTTATTGGAAAGATGTGATCATTGTGGAGGTCCTATGTAATGAGTGAGAGAATTTATTAATACAACAGTTACCTTGTCATGAAGGAATACAGGCTGTGAAGTAACAGCAGCAGATTTTAGCAAAGGTCCACTACTACTTCCAATCCTTGAACAAAGTAACAGATAAAATGTCAAATGGCAAGCAGGAAAACTAATATGGACTATTTAACTGAGGAATGTGTTAGATAGACCATCATTTATATTCTTGCCATTTATAGACCTTACTGTACTAATAGTGCAGCAGGTCCAGTTTTTTTTTAACTTTATTATACTGCTACCTACTTAATCTTTAACAGCATCAGTATCTACTGTAAAGGTTCACTCCAAAGTTTACTTATGCACAGCCAAGCACACAATGTGTCACCCCTTGAATTTTTTTATGTGTGTGACCAGGGATATACCGATTATCTTGTGACAAGGGCTGCTTGACACCCTCTGCTTAGTGAGAATGTTACCCATTATTGATCTCATAAGTTGCTTTACTGTCTTGTTTCTTGCCTTGGCCTTAATACTCACTTTTAACAAATCTGAGTCCATGTTGGACTGCCAAACCACTGCACCATGCGTATTGTGAAGTGAATTGCCTTGAATCCTGCAGCACGTACTTGTAGAGAATATTCCTTCACAATGTGATGAGCAGTCTAATCTGGGTGACCGTTGTCACATGCTCAGCTGTCCTTATGAGTTGCAGTTGTGAAGAGGGTGTGATATCCTTTAATAGAGAGTGTTGATTCTGTTCTTCACTTTTTGATGGAGGTTGTAGCCTAGATGTGCTAATGTTTGATCATGCAACAGATCTTTGACACTTTTTATGTCAGACCAGAATTGCACCATTTGTCATTTTCTGTTAAAATCTGTATCACTAAAAGAATTCTCAGGGCTCAAAAAATGTGTATGATTTGAGTTTTACTTTCAGTTTATTTCCTTCCTTCTTTCTTAGGATGTGCACATCACCGGCTGGGCCAGCATTTATTGCGCATCCCTAATTTCCCCTTGAAGTTGTTCGTGAGCTCCCTCTTGAGCCACTGTGGTAAATGTGGTTTAACACACTCCTGGTGCTGGTAGGAAGAGAATTCCAGGATTTTCAACCCAGTGACAGTGATTAGAGGTATAGTTCCAAATCAGAATTGGCTTGAGGGAAATTTCTAGGTGATGGTGTTGCCATGTATCTGCTGCCCCTGTCCTTATAGGTGGTAGAGGTTGTGGGTTTAGAAGCTACTGTTGAAGGATCCTTGGTGAGATGCTGCAGTGCATCTGGTAGGTGGCACATACTGCTGCCACTGTCAGTTGGTGGAAGGAGTAAATGTTTAAAGTTTAATGTTGTAAGGCAGTGTTTCCCAAACCTTTTCCAATTATGACTACAATTCAAGGCTTGAAAATTGTTGTGACCCCTTATTATGAACTGCAGTGGGTGGATGGAGGGGGCCTATGTAAACCTGGGCCAGTGGGATGATGGCCAGAGCTCCATGGGTGGCCATTGATGCCTCTGAACACACAACCCCAGAACTCCAGCTTGCAACCCTACTTCGATTACTTGGGAGCCTTATTCCAAGGTTCAAAATAATGTTTAATTTAAAAGTAACATCATAAGAAAACAGTTGTGTTTAGTGATTATTTTGTTCATTTATCTTTTGAAATTCAGGAAATTTATCAGTCGTTTTAAGAACTTATTAGTATTGGTAAAGTTTACTGATCATAATAAAGCTTAGTGGGAGTAGCATGGTTTATTAACTAAGTTATAATTAAGTAAAAACCAAAGTAATTATCTCATAATAAAGATGGCAGGAAAGGTGATTTGCTGTAACTGCAGGATATGAGAATTCCTGGATACCAGTGTGATCCAGGGCACGCACATCTGCAGCTTTATGCGTTCCAAATTTGACCTGGAGACCAAGTTATTCTCACTGACCTATCATGGAAGTAAAAGTTACCAGGACACATTGGTTGCAATGGTGTGGCTGCCTTGTGGTATGATCAGCTGAAATTTTTCTGTGGTTAGGGACAGAGTGTATGACTGTAGGTGAAGCATATAACATGACCCAGAATGTAGAATTGGAGGAGCCTGTGTCTTTTTAATTTTTTAACAGATTCAAGGTTCTTGCAGCCCTGACGGATAAAAGCAGTGGTTGCAGGGTGATGCATGAATTGATCATGGTACCGCAGTACAGGAAGTCACTCAAGAGGAGACAATTAATCTAAAAGCTATGGTAAAAGGGAATAGCATTGTCGAGGAGATAGAAATAGTTCTTTTGCAGCTGAAGAATGCGGTCCTAGACGACCGTGTGGTCTATCCAGTGCCAAGGTTTGGGACGAGTGTTCTGGGCTGAAGAGAAATTATAGTGGAAGAGGAGAATCCAGTGGTCAAAGTGTAACAGGAAGAGACAAAAGTGTGAACCTAAGGGTATACCAGCAGATAAAATCTGAGGTTCAAAAAGTTAAAAGACAGAACTAAAGACTGTGTATCTGAATGAACATGGCATTCATAATAAAACAGATTATTTGCACTGTAAATCAGTATTAACTGTATATGATCTGATTGCCATTAGAGACATAGCCTCAAGATAACAAAGTCTGGGTTCTGAATATTGAAGTGTTGCAGAAGGAATGGTAGAGGAATAGGTCTGTTAATTGAGGATGACATTAGTGCAACAGAGAGAGAGAGAAAGATGAGAAGTAGTGGAGGTAAGAAATCACTTGGGGGAGTTCTTCTTAAACTATCTAACATTAACTACACCATAGGATGGTTGTACATAATAAAATAATGGGGCCTCATGAGAAAGGTACATAATAATCATGGGTGATTTTAACCTGCATGTATATTGATCTAGTCAGATTGCCAAAGTTATCCTGGATGATGAGTCATAGTATGTTTTCAGGACCCATTTTTTTCAAGAGCATATTATGTAGAACAAACAAGAAAGCAAACTATACTAGATCTGGTACTGTGCAATAGAGACGGGATTAATTCATGACCCCGTTAAAAATGGTGTCCGTAGGTAACAGTGACCTTAATATGATGAAAATTCACATTCAGTTTTGGGGGTTTAGTGAGGTGGGAAAGGTGAATATAAAGCTACTGTTTTAAACTTAAATAGGGGCAATGATGTGGACATGAAGACAGGGCTATCTAAAGTAAGCTGGGAAATTAGTTTAAGGTACTTGGAGCCCCAGATGTTTCCATCGTATAATCAATGATTTGGGGAGGGGACCAAATGTAATTTTCCAAATTTGCAGATGATACAAACCTAAGTAGTAATGTGTGTTGTGAGGATGATATTGTGTGTTTTTCAGGAGTTTTTGGGCAGGCTTAGTGATTAGGCAGGTGTATGGCGGATGGAATATAACGCGGAAACATGTGAGGTTATCTATTTGGCCAGAAGAACAGACGTGCGGAGTATTTCTTAAATCCTGAGAGGTTGGAAAGTGTAGATGTGCAAAGGGACTTGGGTATTTTTGTCAATAAGGCTAACTTTTAGGAAAGCTAATTGAATGCCTTTATTTCAAGAACTTTTGTGTACAGGAGTCATGAAATTTTGCTTCAATTGATTAGAAGCATGGTTAGCCCACACTAGTAGTAATGTTTGCCATTTTGGTCTCCTTATCTCAGAGTATATTATTGCCATAGAGGGAGTACAACAAATGTTTACCAGACTTATTACTGGGTTGACGGGACTGTCCTATGAAGAGAGTTTGGGCAAACTGGGCCTGTACTCCCTAGAGTTTTAAGAACGACAGGCAATCTCATTGAAATCTACACACATTTAAAAGGATTGACGGGCTAGATGCACATACAATGTTTCCCCTGGTTGGGTAGTGTAGAGCCACAGGACACAAATTTTAATAAGGGAGATGCCAATTAAGAACTAGATGAGAATTATTTTACTTGGATGTAATGTCTTTGGAAATCTCTTCCCCAGAGGGCTGTGGAATCTCAGTTTTTGAATATATGTAGAGGTTGATAAATATTTTAAATACTTCTCTGAGGGTTGCGGGTCTTTAGACCTCCCTTCCGAAAAAGTGGTGGAAGCAGAGTCATTGAATATTTTTAGGTGGATTGATTCTTGTTAAGCAGGGGATGAAATCTTATCAGAAACACACAGGAATTTGGAGTTGGGAGTCACAAACAGATCATGATCTTATTGAATGGCAGGCAGGCTTAAGGGGCCAAATGGCCTGCCTCTGTTCCTAATTCAGTAGTTCAAATACTTGTGTATTTGTATGTTCATAATTGGAAAAGCTACATTCTGGTGAGAAAGAAGGACTTAAAGGGAACGATGATCCTTCTCTGGTTATCTAAGAAATTTGAAGATAGCAGCAGATTGTAAGAAAAATACGTATTTCCTCAGTAATGAGGGACAGGTCAGAAAATTCAGCAGAATATACAGAGCAATAAATAATGACTAAAAGGTTACTCAGAGGGAGAAATTAGAGTAGGAGAGAAAACCAGCTTAAAATATAACAAGATAGGAAGAGTTTCTGCAGGTACTTTAGAAAGGAAAAGAGTGGGTAAAGTGAGCATTGGTATTGATATTGGCGGAGTTTTACATGGTTAATGTCATTGAATGTTAAGGAGACATGATTAAACTTCTCTTGTTGAACATGGCCATTGCCTGGCGTTTGCTGAAAATGTCATTTATCAGTCCAATCCTGAGGTCTTAAATATCTTCATGGATTGGCAATGCAGTCAGATGTTTTCACCATTTTTACTTTCAGGAGCACATCAAGGGGCCAACTATTAGACAGGACGAAGTTATTGTACACTGTTAATTCTTTTGTACCTCTGATTATTTGAATTCATGCAATGAAGACATTTTCCAACCATCCTTTGGGGTTGCTGTCAATCCACAATTGATCCTCAGCTGGTCTTTCTGCCGCCCTTTTCAAATGTTTCCAGTATGTGAAGCTGCAGTGTTTGGTGACTCCAAGTTGCTTGGAGTATGGTTCATTCCTGCTTGGTTTTCTGCAAAAAGACCTGGATATTGCTGCCAATGGAAAGTAATGGTTGTTGTCTCATTTCTGTTTGGGCAGAGATACCAGTAATTGAAATATTGCTTCATCACTTTTAAGTCACTGGACAAGATGCTGCTGAGATCCACCATGTTGATTACCTTGACAGCAAGGGTCAAATTATCTGCAAAGGCATCCCTCTTATAAGTGGTGTGAGGCACGTTCCTCACGTGGATGTTTAAAAGATTGCATTTAAAACAATATTTTGGGGAAATCAATCATTGATAATCCTTGTTATGTCTCCAATTACTAAGCATCGAAGAAAGGACGTGCATTATTGCCTGGCATTAGTAGCTTTCAACAGAAGACCGTGCTGTCTCGTTTTGTCACTTATTGATGAAAGGTTGATGAATGCAGCAGCAGTCTGATCATTTGTTAGTAACAAATATCAATGTAGATGGTAAATGGTCAACTTTGTCAACACAGCTCCTACCAAGTTTGAAACTAGTTTAATCCTTAGAGAGGTTGGGCTCCACCTCAGGGAGTCTGGCCAAGAGGAGAGACAAACGATCTGTAAGAAGTAAATAGAAATGTGGTCAATAACTGGCTGCATCTGCTGCAGGTTTCCCTGGCTTGAGGATGGCAATGACTTTACCCTCCCTCCAGATTGATGGAATGGTGGCAGTTGCTTGGATGTTAACAAAGCACGAACCAATCACCTCCATTTGGTCTCACGTTCTTCAGGACTTTAAGATAGATGTCAATGATTCCTGGTGCTTTTCTTGCAAAGGCAGAAACTGTAAAACAGTGGAAAAAATTGAAAGATGTACAGAGCAAGTGGAAACAAATTCAAATATGAAATGATAGACGCAAGATTCAGAAAAATAATGGATAAGAATTAGAAACAGAAAATTATAAACAGAACAATGTGAAAGAGGAATATCCTTAAACATTACTATGGTGCCATATATTTACTGTGAAAATTAATATGGTACTTTTGGGTTCATTGTAGAATGGCAAAGACAGTTTATATTAAATTAAAAGTAAATTAATTGATAATAAATGCTAATTCTTGCATTTTCCAACCTGGTTTTCTATTAAACCTGTAGTTTACTGATATCAGTCAAGCATTAGTACTACAAATGTTCTACTTTTAAAAATAGATACTTCCTAATCACACTATTCGAGGATGTTACTACACACCTCTGGAGCAGATGAGACTTGAACTTGAGCCTCCTGGCTGAGAGGTCGGAACACTACCACTGCAGCACAAGAAGCCTTCTGCTTTTTTATAAAATGTCATTATCCAGCATGGTGATAATCAATTGTCACTTAACTTCATGGAATAGCGTTGCTGAATTAGATCAGTGACTTGCCAGTGTGGACAATGAGAGAGATCTGGAAACAGGCCTGATGTGAACACGAGCACAGATCCTCAAAGTGAAATAGAATTGAAGCTGTGTGCCTATTTTTGAAGAATAGGTGTCCTCAGCAAAAAGAAAAGGCTTAACTAATTCATTTAGCATGAAAGAATGTTACATTTCAGAAGGTATTTGGGCAGGGTTTGTACTTGTGCCAAAATATTGAAGACTTACAAGTATTTATTTTGTTTCTCCAGTGGCATTCCTGTTTAATTGGATTGGCTTTTGTTTGTCATTCTGCCTCACCAATACCATAGCAGGCCGTTATGGTGCAATTTGTGGGTTTGGATTGTCTCTGATAAAATGGATCCTGATTGTACGGGTAAGAGGAATTAGATTATTTTGTTTCATGTGTGTATATAAGATCAATACTGCTGTTACAAAATTTTGGTCTTTTTAAAAAAAAAGTTGTGCCTGGAAAAATAATTTGAAGCAGTTTACCTTGCCATCCGTCTACCTGTTTGATGAACCTTTCAATAGTTTTTTTTTCATTTCCTACTGTGTGTTTTCTTTAGTTTAATGCTGATCACACAGCTCTTCCCTTTATAACTTGCTCTGAAATGGTGTTCAATCTGAATATTTCTGTCCAACTGAGGGTTAAGTTCTGTGTTTTTGGTCAGCACTCCAGGTTATGAAAATGACACTTCAATTTTAGGATAAGGTGAGAGTGACTGCTTGACACGAAGGCAGCAATAGACTAATTGTGCTTTGATGGAGTCCTAATAGCATTGAAGTCAATGGGAAACAAGTGGGAGGTGAAATCTCTCCACTGTCTAGGGTCATACTTGCCGTAAAAGAAGATGCTTGTGATTTCTGAGAGCCATTCATCTGAGCTCAAAAACATTAATGCATGGGTTTGTTAGGGTGGTGTTCTATGCGCAAATATTTTCCAGTGTTTAGTAGCACAGAACTGGTGTATTGCTGAAATAATATATGTTTCATCTTACATTCGTCAGGACAATTCACTACAAATAGTACAATTAACAGAAAATAACGTTTATACTATATGAAAGGAAGGTGCTGATAGAGCAATTAATGCAGTGCTTAATACACAAAGCCCTCTTTGTAGAAAGAAAGAACATGTACACACACTGCACCTGTTTCAACTCAACAGAATGGGTGACAACCATTCTCTGGTTTATTTTTCAAGGCAGAATCAACCTGCCTTGTTTAGAATGGTCAGTTGTCGTGGAATGGAGCCTTCTCCATGGCAATCTACCAATCAGAGACGGTTGGCAAACAATTATCATTATGCCCTCATGGAGTATAAATGTTTTCTGTTTAATTTGGCATTTTTTATGATTTGTCCTCAATGAGTGCTTCAATAAAATTTTTTGTGCATTTTTAACTACGTTATCAATGACCTTCTCTCCATTAGGAAGTCAGGTTGTTTGCTGATTGCATAGTATTTTGTATCATTTGATCTCCTGAAATACTGAAGCAGTCCATGCCTGAGTGCAATGGACTGGAAGAGTATACAGCTACGGGCTGATAAGTGGCAAGTAATACTCGTGCCAGACAATTCTTCAACAAAAGAGAATCTAATTTTCTTCCTTTGACGTTCTGTGACACCATTGCTGAAAAGCCCACCATCAGCATCGCTGGGGTTACTGTTGAGTAGAAATTGACTGCACCAACCATATACTTACTTTGGCTACATGAGTGAAACGCAAGTTGTGAAGTCTGCAGTGAACAATTCACTTTCTGACTCTCGAAGTCTAACCTCCCATCTACCTGGCACAGATTAGGACCATGGTGGAACACTTTCCACTTGCCTGGATGATTATGGCTCCCACACCAATCAAGAAGCTCATCCACATCAAAGATGAAAAAGTCTGTTTGTTGGCACCCATCCACCACTAGTAAACAGTGGCTACAATGTGTATCATCTATGAAAACAGCTTGCCAAGACTCAATCAACACCACCTTCCACACTTTCAACTTATGCTACCAAGAAGAACAAGGGCAGCAGAAATGCAGGAACATCACTGGCTGCAGGATCCGTTCCAGGATATGTCAAATTCCTGGAACCTCCTCTCTAACAACACTGGGTGTACCTCCACCGCTGGGACTGCAACAGTTCAAAATGGCAACTCACCACCACTTGCTCAAGGATAGGTAGGAATGGGCAATATGTCTAAGACAGTGATATAATATTTCCATGAATGTATTTTAAAAAATCACACACATCTGGTCTTGGAACTATTATCACTGTCTGTTTGGTATCACTGGGTCAATGTCTTGCCAAACAGAACTGGTGGAGTACCTGTGCTCAGTGGACTGTGTCAGTTCAAGAGGGTGACTGCCACCTTCCCAATGGCAGTTTGGGATGGGCAGTAAATGCTGACCTTGCTTGCAATGCCATGAACAGACAAAAAAAAAGTCAAGGTTTATGTGATCCAATGTGAAAAATTGTAGTCATAATTTCCAAATAATGTCAGAGATTGTGGAAAGAATGATGAAAGGTTGAGCATGTGACAAAAACCGTGATTTTTTTCCCTTATTCATTCACGGGATGAGGGCATTGCTGCTAGGCAGTATTTATTGCCCATCCCTAATTACCCAGAGGGCAGTTCAGAGTCAACCACATTGCTTGTAGGTCTGGAGTCACATGTAGGCCAGACCAGGTAAGGATGGCAGTTTCCTTCCCTAAAGGACATCAGCGAACCAGATGGGTTTTTCCGACAATCGACAATGGATTCATGGTCATCATTAGATTCCTAACTCCAGATATTTTATTCAATTCAATTTCCAGCATCTGCCACAGCGGGATTTGATCCCAGGTCCTAGAACGTTGTCTGGGTCTCCGGATTGACAGTCCAGTGATAAGACCACTAGGCCATTGTCTCCCCAGTTGATGAAATCAAACTTAGTTGTGGATCAGTACAAATAGCTGCAAAAGGAACAGGACCCTGTTTTCATGGTCACCACTGTCCAGGAGTAGTGATACTGCAAAGTAAGCAGCTGTCGAATTCTGGCAGTAAATGCCATAATTTTCAGAAGGCCAAGATCTGATGACAGCAGTTACAGAATTCCAGCAATGGATGGCAGTGTTGTGGAAGGTATAAAAATTTTTGATGTCAAGTCAAAATGTATCTTTTAGGAATTGCTGAGGGTTTTATTAATGACTATGGAGATTGAAATTTCTGAATGTAATGTAAGTTACAGTTAGTAAATTTACTTACATTTTACAAAGTATCTCTGTGATTGGAGAAGAAGAACCCTGTAGTTCAGGGAAGCCCAAAGATTTACGTTTACGAACATGTATAATCAGGATTAAAATATATTATAATTTGAGTACACCACAGTTATAAAGTGGATTAATACTCATCTCACTGAAGTAGGTGCTAGCAATAAAATTAACAATTCAAAAGTAGTGATAAAAGTTTTTTTTTACAATTACAGTATTTTTACAAATTTCATTGAAGTAACATTTTAGAGCCAAAGGAAGTTGTCAGGTTTTCATGGTTTGTTGAAGACATATTCTAAATTTCAGTCATCATCTACTCAAATAACAGGGGTATATACAGAACTGAATATTTTATTGCTCCATCAAATATCAAAAAAAGGCTTGTCTTGCTGTTTTGATTGTGTTGCAGCATTTTTGTTTATACCAATCTTTTTCTTCCAATCTTGTGATATGGATAAAACCTCTGTCACAGTTTGATACACCTGAATGTCTTGCTGGCTTATTTCACAGGGTTAAGTCTCAACCATGTTGCTGCAGTTCTGGCCTTGCTAAGTAAAGATTTCCTTCCTTAAGTCATTTTATTGATTAATCTTTCTTTTTATATTAATCTGATAACTTTGTCATTTTTACAGATACCGGCCTTTTACTTGCAGGTATTTTTTTAGTACTAAATTCAGTGCACATTCTGATGTGGTGAGTTTTAACCTGTTACTCTCTAGATTTTTTGTGCAGTCCCAGATTATTCATACAGTAATATTATTACTTTACAGTTATTTCTTGTTAACTCAAGTAGGTGCTTCGTAGTAAGTTTCCTAACTGTATCAACGATGTTGGTACTGTTTTGGGTATATACATGTGTGAGCAGTTTCTTCTCACATATATGGTGACTGTTTTGCATGTATCTGCCTTTGTTTGCCATCAGCTACATGTTTCTGCTGGTGTTGAACTAACATTGGATTACATTCTGAAGGAATAATGTGAAGGGTAGTTACCCTTTTATTCTAGTATTGATATCGTTTCCACATCAGGGGTGAAAAATAATTGTTTCTTTTGATGGCTCCTCTTGAGATTTTCTCAAAGCTATGTTTTGATTTAAGGAGAATTCCTCTGTCATTCTTACTAACTCATAAATGATAACATCACGTAGTAATAATATTGTACTTGTTTTGACATGTTGGGTATTTATAAACTCTTAGAAGCAGAATTTGAAAATTCACTGATATCTCAATAACGAGCACTCTTCTGTTAAACTGAAGAGTACAACACAGAGAAAATATTGATGTCCTAGACACGACAGCATTGAAGTTGACACAAGGAAACAGGCAGATTCAACAACAAGTCAAAGGGCAAAAGATCCAGCCAAGGGGTAAAGGTCCCCTAGCAATTCCTTCACTACCACCACTCACTTTCCTAACTGCTCATTTTTTCCTTCAGTCGCTAGTGAACCTATCAGCAGCAGCAACTACATAAGGAACAGTCTGCAATTGGAGGAGCAACTTCCCACAAATTCAGTTCATTCTGTAAGTGGGTGATTTTCTCTGACTGATACCTGGAATTTTCTCAAGCATTTTTGAGGGATTCCATTCACATTTCCCTTTCTGCTGCTCATCATACAGGCTTTTGTTGCCCATTTATTTAGGTACTGACATGTTGAGGTGTAATTGCATGGGTCTCTGCTGTTTAGTTCAAGTAACTATTCACCATATCAAAGTCTCGATAATAAGTGTTAGCAAGACTGTTACATTATGGAGAGCATTACAGTCAAATCTGAATTTTCTCAGACAACAATTTAAGTCAATATAAGTCATTGGATCATGGCCAGGAATGGGGAACTAATTATAATGTCTCAATTGCTGACCCAATTGAAATCAACTCACTTAACACACACCATGCATTGAACCTGAGATCTCTGATATGTATAGCTTGTTGCAACTCTCACAGACCTTGGCACATGCTGAGTATATTTCTACTTTTTCTCACTTTCTGATTTTATAGCTTGTTTTGCTATCATTTGACACTTGGGGCATTCTCACCACCCCCAGATGATGCCTGTTTAAGTACACAAATTAACATGCTGTCTGTATAGTAACCAATGCAGTGTTCTGCTCAACACCAATCATCAAGTTGACCAGTTTGCCTATCTTCTAGTGCTAATGAAAGGCTAACATTGTTGAAAAATGGATTATATCCTCTGCTGTGGCAGACTCATGGTTATCCGAAATGCACATTTTACTGCAGGTTCACAAAGATCGCAGCACGTACTTCGTTTAGTTTCCAGATCTGTTTTAAAATGTATCCCAAGCAGATGGTGGTAGCTCCACAAAACATTAGGAAGGATATCCTCAATGTGACCACAGAACTTTGTCTCCACAGGAACAATGTGATAGTCAGTTCTTCTAATGCACTCATGGACCATATGCTTCAGTACATTGATGAGAATTCAGTCCCTAAGTCTCTGGATTACCAGTCGAGTGGTAGTAACATTATGACATCATGTGTTCTGGTCTAACACCCACCCAACAAAGCACACCTGTTTGAACTTTAAAATTGTATTTTATATCTTCAGGAAGTTCCACCCACGTGTTGAAGTGTGAATACGAGACAACTGTCGCTTATCAGCTCTGTTTAGTACCTTTGCGAAGTATCCGTGAACCTTACAATATAGAACTAAGTTGTTTCTGCGTTGGTTTTCATCTCTGGTTCATCAGTTGTTTCTTTTGTACAAAGCTTATTATTAAATATCTGCAGTGTCTTGTTACCTGGAGACTAAAATCCATTCTTCAGTCTCTCACTTCCTGAAGGACATTTGAAAATTAAATCCTGAAAGGCCTCTTTTGGACTCTAATTAGAACCCCATATCTGTCCATTGTGAATTTGAAGCTGCCTCTGTTCAGCTTCATTTTACCCACATGAATTCAAATGTTTGTGTCATGGATACCAGAATAATGAAATTGAAGTATCAGTTGTCAAAAATTGCGACTTTACATCTTCACCTGACACTAGAGTTTTCCCTTGTGTTTTTGTCAGTTCATAAAGAGTGCAGTGCACACAAAGAAATTTGAGATTTGGATGTTTATTGAAATAACCCACTACAAATTGACTTACCCTCTTGTCTCATCTAGAATGCTGTGTTTATTTCTGGTCCCATCATATAGTGGAAGAAGTGATGTTATTGTGTTGCTTAATTTGCAACATCACTGAATGGGAAAAATTTAATAGACCAGCTGGCTGGTTTCTGTTTGTGTTTATTATGTTTGTACCTAGTGTGCCTGCTGTTTTTGACAAGTTTCCCTCTTCTATGTGCTTAGTAGGATTCATAGGATGCTGAGTTAAGATTCTCTGCCTTGAAGAGATGTCATCCTTTGAGGAGACGTCTAGTACACTACATTCTAAATCATCCAATCTCTTGTTCCATTATCTGGTATAATAAAGGTTAAACTGATTCTTGTTTTGATACATCTGGAGGCCTTGCACATCAACTCCATGTGAAATGATAGCGATTAATATCTGATAAGGCTCAAAGAGACAAGCCTTTATATCTTTATTTTTCTGTAATTTTGTGGACTGAAACTGAAAAAAAACACTGTTTTAAAAGCCAAGGACAGTGGAAGGAATTGCTGCACTTTTTTAAAAGCAAGCTATCAATGCTTATTGTAAGTGCTGTTTATACTGTTGCTTGTTGCAACAGTGAAGGCAGGTTATGGAAAGGACTAGCACCAAGGGTGTATGTACAAAGTGGATTTCAGCCTGAGGGAAAAAAGCTGAACAGTCTTCGTAATGATGACAAGGTCATTCAGTTTGCCAAAAACAGGTAACTGAACAACTTGTGGTTGTGAGCGAGATAACCAGAAGCCTTCAGAGAAGTGGTCTCTCTGTCTGTTTATCTCTCTTGGTCTTTCTGTCTCTCTCTCACTGTGAAATTTTTTTCAAGTACCTAAAGCTTTAAGACAGTTAGTTTATTTTTGTTGCCCCATTGGTGTAAGCTGTGGCTTTTAAACAATAATCAGAGACTTTATAAGTTGTGAACCAGTCATTCTGTACCTCCTGCAAGCAAGAAAATGTCTGGAGAAGAGAGATTGAAAGTAGCGAGTACACACAATCTAAAAGGATCATCTCAGTGAACCTTGCGGACAGAAACCATTGAGTGGCCTTCCCAGTTTTTCACTCCACCCTTAACACAGTTTGTTTTGTGTCTGTTTACATGAATGTTTGGGGGAATTTTATAAAGCCGTTAAAGTTCTAAATAGTAGAATTATATATTGACGGTCTAGAACTGTTTACCTGGAGCTAGAATCTATTTAGTTGTAATAAAAAGTAATTCTTGTTAAGTACTGAAACCTAGTACATTCTTTCTCTCAACCTGAGTCTAAAAAGAAAGGTAAATTGAGGAATTTTCCTTACTTTCATGATATTTTTAACGTCTGATGACACTAGGAATAGAGGGCCTGTTTTCTCATGCACCTCCCCAGTGAGGCGTGACAGAAGAAGGTTGTTCATTTTTGTGATGTTTTTAGAATGTACTACAAACTCCATTGAAACTCAGTTGTTATTGAAATGTTTGGATGATAAAGATATATTGCACTTTTGTTTCATAGATTGCTTCTAGGGAAACAGCTTAAAGTACATGACAGCTATTACTTAAGGGGACTTACTCAGTTTCATTGGAAAAATGAAATGTCAAGATACTTGCTTGTTTTAAGATGCATGGCAGAACAGAAAATAATTTCCAGTGTTGTCAGTAAAATCTTGGGTTAGACTTTATGGATCACACTTGGTTTGTTTGTTCAGTTTCACAAGTGGCTACAGTTGCCTTAGTTCTGTATTTTTTTTTTCATTTAATGATACTTTAATGTTATGGTACTCCAGTAGCAGCTTTTGGTACATAATAAAATGTAATATTACTATAAGGAGTCTGACGAACTCCTGTGGTTGCATTTAAATAAAGTGGTTGTATAGGAAATTTAGGAGTAAAATAATTTGAAGATCCTTAGCAGAAAATGTAAATGAATGCATAATAAAAATGTGAATTACATTTGGGTCAAAATTTTGGTTTGTTTGGGGAATATGGGTACTCTTCACGTACTGAAATGAATCTGATTCGTGGGCACACATTGTGTCTTAAATCTTGGTCAACACCATTTAAGTAAAGGCTGAACAAGAAGGATCTTTTACCTGTGCTTGAAGTAGGCATTTGTTCTATGAAAATAAGGGCTTTAAGAATATTCTTAGTCTCTGCAGCAACCTTGAATTACTCTGAGATCATGAGTGTCAGTGCTGATCCACCTGCACAAAATCAATACTAAGCACTACTTTGAAGATGAATGGAAAGTACTTAACACAATCTCAGTACTCCTGGGCCTGAGATCTCTGACCTCACTTCTGCCTCCGAAAATTCTCTCTCACTTCCAGCCTTGAACCAATCTCTTAGACCCACTCCTTCTCCACACTTTGGAAGGCTGAAAACTTCCTAACTCATCTGTCTCTGCAAACCTGATTACAATAACTAATTCAGACATTTTCTATCCTCTTATCCAATCCCTCATTGAATCTCTGCCACAGACTTGGAGACACATCCTTTCCTCCTACTGAACCCCAAAATACTGCTGAATCATTTAAATGGCAGTTGGATGACTTTCCCATCTGGTTTTGTAAAACAGCACCATTTACATCTTGGTGAACAGCGAGGATTTTCAGAACTCCACATTTGAGTGCAGGTGTTTAACAGTTTGCCAGGAAGGATTCCTGCAATAGATGCACCCGTTTTTCTGAACCTTTATCTTGTAGATCTGCAATACGGTATCTGATTAACATGTTTCCTTTTGAATATTGATGCTTATGGTCTGGTTCCTAGGAAGGCACAGTATCTGTTCTCTTCCGTTACAGACCTATGCTCAAATGGCCTTTCAGGGTTCCTCATTTCGTGAAGAGTCAAATCATCACAGCACAGCCATTAACAAGAAGAATTGAAATTCTGTCTTCAAGTTCATTTTAGCCATGTTGAAATCTGCTGGGAGTTGAATCCTGGAGTGTCTAGTTTGAAAAGTAAGACTTTATTGAGTTTGAGGCCTTTATGGCACTGGTATCCCTTGCTGTTTGTCAGCAGGGAGCTTGAGGTCAAACGCTGTTCTTTCAGGAGGTTTTTGTAACATCCCACCCTGACACCAGTATACTAATATGGATATGGTGTTAATACCAAGAACAGTAGAATGCTGTATTCTTGTTTTAAAGATTTGATTTTGTTTCTGGCTGTCCAGTTATGTTATGCAGGTAGTAACAATAAGGTAAAGCAAGAAAGCTGACTGGCTATCATTTCAATAACAAAAGGAGTTACAGATTATAGCAAAACATTTGTACATCCTCTTCATGGATCTGTGATCTTATGGCACCGATCATTTCTGTGGATGAAATCATTGGAGCTGAAGGCAACACATCTGTAATGTTGGCTGCATGCAGCGACACCAGGAAACACTGGTGCACATTAACCAAATTTTATTTGAATGCATTGTTTCTATATTTTTACTGGGGGACGTTTGTTGCTAGTCATCTCTTGTTTAAACAACATGGGAAAGGTACTGGCAAAGTAACATTAACTATAAAATATTATATTTTAATGGGGGGAATATAAATTATTAAATCTCTATTGGAGAACCTTAGGATTGTGTTTTAACTAGCTGCCATTTACAGATTCATGGTATTAGTTTTGTATCACACTTGCGTGTAATGCTCCAAGTTTGTCCACAGTAATGAAATCCTCCTTCAAGCGATTGCGTTTTCTTTTCATGCTAACTGCACTTTGAAAGCCCTAGAATTGCAATATCTTTTCTTAAGATAACAAAAAGTGCTTTTCTTTTCCTTTCTCAAATGATGCTATGTGAAAACTGAGAAAGCTTGGTCCTACCATGCAACATGCCACCAAATGACTTAATTTTAACTTTTTCAACATTTTCAGTACTGTGTCCATTTTAAGCATTATACCAGAACTTATTACAAAAAGTGGAAAGCAAATCCTCAGTGTTGTCTGTGTGAATATTTTGTAACCTATTTTTCTCTTTCAGTTTTCTGATTATTTCAACGGTCATTTCAACGGTCAGTATTGGCTCTGGTGGATATTCCTTGTTCTCGGTAAGCTACTTTTTTTCAATAATCAATTTGCTTTTAACTGAGGAAATTGTTTGTTGAAAGAATATATACACCTTCCATAATGCAAATGATATTATTTTATAATCTGCTCCCTTTCTTTTCAAGTAATATTTCATTTGGCACAAATACATAAGTTGAAAATGTCTTACTTTTTTTTAGGTTATTTAGATCTGAATCTTTACAAGTGTCGGAATTATTTTTTGAGGACAAAGTCTGATATCATGTGTTATGCTGGAAGTATTTATGCTTGAACATTGTTCGAAGTTTTGTTTAGTCTCTCCCCATCATCCACAAAAGAGAATTGGTTGAGCTTTGTTATGCACATGAACACAGTATTATTATCTAAGCATTTCAGAATGGTTTGCAAATAATTCATTAAAACTGAGTATTTAATTACAATTATTTTAAATGTGCCTGTTTCATGAGCCTGAATTCTAGAATGGTAGTTTTCCATCTTGAAGTCTCAAGTTCTAATTTGAGCTACTACAGACAGTTCAAACTTCCTTGTGTTCATTGATGTTTATCTGTCCTTGTTTGAAATTCTAGAAGAAGCCTTATGTGTCAGAAGTGTATAGTATTTTTAGAAAGGTTGGGAGGAGAAGTTTTAAGGATCTTTTTAAACATGCCAATTGATGTATTTTCCTATTTTATGGCCATATAGACTTTTCTCAAGCAGTGCAGTTATGAAAATATGCTGTAATTGTAGCATGTTTATCTACAAGGGTTTTAATGCTGTTTACAAAGTTGGAAATTGATCAAGTGATTCTGTAAGATTGTTTGGAAATAGATGAAAATAGAACAAGATCTTCCATTTTGTGAATAACGGAACACAAGTTAAATCTCAAACAATATGTGCGGTTAATATTAATCAGAATCCATTTATAGTTGTATAATGTTTCGAAAATTATTTTGTTCTTCAACATTGGTGACAGAATAGATGGAGAATATATCTTCAGTGCAGTTTGTGCTTTTGAGGAGAAATTTAAACTTATTACATGCAACCTGCTGGAGGCTTATTGTGTTGGTCTCTAAACAGAAAAGGAAGTACTCTTTAGCATGCTTGGATTGTGGTTCCTATTATACATGGTTTGGTATTATTTTCTGTCCCTGGGGTTCAAAGTGTTTTTAAAAATAAGCTTCAAATCCCAGGCAAAAGGAGATACACTCCTTTGAGCTTTTCCCTGTATAGTGTTCATCTAAATTTTCTGTTGCAGTTCCAATTAAATGCTATGTTTTTCTGAATGAAAGTAATTTTTGGGTGATTTATATATGCTAAATGAGAATTATAGAGCAGACAAAATAATGATTTTGCAAGTTAAGAAACTATTATATGGCCTCCCAAATTTTGAGATGTATTTATTTTAAACCTTTTTTTGTGCATTTATTCTTCTGTTGATGTGTAGCAAGCACATAAAAAAAAATTTT
>NC_063337.1:80134670-80175958 GCF_021869965.1 Rhincodon typus
ATGTGGGAGGAGACGGACAGGTGGAGAGGAGGAGACGGATAGTTTAGGGAGGCGGGGACGAGCTGGGCTGGTTTTGGGATGCGGTCGGGTGAGGGGAGATTTTGAAGTCGTCTCAACCTCTCCACCCCTCTCACGCACTCCAACTTCTCCCCCACAGAACGTGCAGCCCTCCGCTCCAACCCCAACCTCACCATAAAACCCGCGGACCGTTCCACATCGCCGAGGCCAGACACCAGCTCTCCGACACCTCCTCCTACTGCCCTCTTGATTATGACCCCACCCCCGACCACCAAAACATCATCTCCCAAACCATCCACAACCTCATCATTTCAGGTGACCTCCCACTCACAGCCTCCAACCTCGTCGTTCCCCAACCCCACACAGTCCGTTTCTATCTCCTTCCCAAAATCCACAAACCTGACTGCCCTGGTCGACCCATTGTCTCCGCCTGCTCCTGCCCCACCGAACTTATCTCCACTTATCTCGACTCCATTTTCTCCCCCTTGGTCCAGGAACTCCCCACCTACGTCCGTGACACCACCCACGCCCTCCACCTCCTCCAAAACTTCCAATTCCCTGGTCCCCAACACCTCATCTTTATCATGGACGTCCAATCCCTATACACTTGCATTCCCCATGCAGATGGCCTAAAGGCCCTCCGCTTCTTCCTGTCCCGCAGGCCCGACCAGTCCCCCTCCAATGACACCCTCATCCGCTTAGCTGAACTCGTCCTTCATCCTTAACAACTTCCTCCCACTTCCTACAGACAAAGGGGGTGGGCCATATGTACCCGCATGGGCCCAAGCTATGCCTGCCTCTTTGTAGGATACGTGGAACAATCCCTCTTCCGAAGCTACACTGGCCCCATCCCCCACCTCTTCCTCTGTTACATCGATGACTGTATCAGCACCTCCTCACAGTCCCACGAGGAGCTCGAACAGTTCATCCACTTCACTAACACCTTCCACCCCAACCTCAAATTCACCTGGACCATCTCCAATACCTCTCTCTCCTTCCTGGACCTTTCTGTTTCCACCTCTGGCAACCACCTGGAAACCGATATCCATTTCAAGCCTACCGACTCCCACAGCTACTGAGAATACACCTCCTCTCACCCACCTTCCTGCAAAAATGCCATCCTCTATTCCCAATTCCTTCACCTCAGCCGCATCTGCTCCCAAGATGAGGCATTCCACTCCTGGACATCCCAGATGTCCTCGTTTTTCAAGGACCGCAACTTCCCCTCCACAGTGGTCGAAAACACCCTCTACCGTGTCTCTCGCATTTCCTGCAACTCATCCCTCACACCCCCACCCAGCAATAACAACCAAAACAGAATTCCCCTCGTCCTCGTGTACCACCCCACCAACCTCCGGATCCAACGCATCATCCTCCGGCACTTCCGCCATCTGCAATCTGACCCCACTACCAAAGACATTTTTCCCTCCCCACTCTTATCTGCTTTCTGGAGGGATCACTCTCTCCGTGACTCCCTTGTCCGCTCCACACTCCCCACCACTCCCGGCACTTTTCCCTGCAACCGCAGGAAGTGCTACACCTGCCCCTACATCTCCCCCCTCACCCCCATCCCAGGCCCCGAGAAGACCTTCCACATCAAACAGATGTTCATCTGCACATCTGCTAATGTGGTATACTGTATCCGCTGTTCCCGATGTGGTCTCCTCCACATCGGGGAAACCAAGCGAAGGCTTGGGGACCGCTTTGCGGAACACCTACGCTCCGTTTGCGACTAACGACTGCCCCTCCAGTCGCGAACCATTTCAACTCCCCCTCCCACTCCTTGGACGACATGTCCATCCTGGGCCTCCTGCAGTACCACAACGATGCCACCCGAAGGTTGCAGGAACAGCACCTCATATTCCGCTTGGGAACCCTGCAGCCCAATGGTATCAATGTGGACTTCACAAGCTTCAAAATCTCCCCTCCCCCAACTGCATCCCAAAACCAGCCCAGCTCATCCCCGCCTCCCTAACCTGTCCATCTTTCCTCCCACCTCAAGCCCCATCCCCATCGCCTACCTACCAGCCTCATCCCGCCTCCTTAACCTGTCCGTCCTCCCTGGACTGACCTATCCCCTCCCTAACTCCCCGCCTACACTCACCTTTACTGGCTCCATCCCCGCCTCTTTGACCGGTCTGTCTCCTCTCCACCTATTTTCTCCTCTATCGATCTTCTATCCGCCTCCCCCTCTCTCCCTATTTATTTCAGAACCCCCTTCCCCTCCCCCATTTCTGAAGAAGGGTCCAGACCCGAAACGTCAGCTTTCCTGCCCCTCTGATGCTGCTCGGCCTGCTGTGTTCATCCAGCTCTACACCTTGTTATCTCTGATGATGGTCAAGGGGTGTTTTTGTGTCGGGTCCAATGGGATTCCACAGGGAATAGTGTTGGGGGTCCTTGCTGTTTGTAGTATACATGTATAGGACAATTAATCATTAAATTTGCAGGTGATACGAAAATTGGTGCGTGGTAAATAGTGAGGAGGATAGACAGATTACAGGTGGATATAAACGGGCTCATCAGTGGTAAATGGAATTCACTCCAGATAAGTGTGAGGTGAGGCACTGGAGTAGCACAAAGCGAGGAAATATGAATGGTAGGACACTGGGAAGCACCGAGCATCAGACGGACCTTGATGTTCATGTCCACTGGACCCTTAAGGTAATGGGACAAGTAGATAAAGTGGTTAACAGGCATATGGGATCCTTGCCTTTATTAGTCGATGCAGAGAATTTAAGAGCAGGAAGGTGATGCTAGAACTGCATAAAAAGCTGATTAAGCCACACTAGAGTACTGTGTGCAGCCCTAAATCCACATTAAGGAGGGGTGTGTTTGCACTGAAGAGGGTGCAGAAGATATTTACCAGGATATTGCCTGGGCTGGAGAGTTTTAGTTATGAATTGAGATTGGATAGAGTATGGTTGTTTTCCTTGGAGTAGAGGAGACTGAGGGAGGACATGATGGAGATATATAAAATTATGAGGGGCACAAACAGGGTAGACAGGATGGAACTTATTCCCTTGACAGAGAGATCAGTGACGAGGAGACATTGATTTAAGGCAAGGGGCAGGAGGTTTACAGGGGATATGAGGGAAAAAATTCAGAGGTGATGGGAATCTGGAACTCACAGTCTGGAAGGGCGGTAGAGGCAGCAACCCTCATAACATTTAAGAAGTATTTAAATGTACACTTGCAATGCCAAGGCTTACAAGGATATGGGCCAAGTGCTCGAAAATGTGATTAGAATAGTTAGGCGATTGTCTTTGCCCAGCAAAGACTCGATGGGCTGAAGGGCCTTTTTCTGTGCTGTAGACCTCAAAGACTCTGAAATGCCTTGGTCTTGTCAACCCATCTCTCTTAAGGTAATCATTTCCAATCTTATTTCATAATTTCCAACTGTAGCAAATACACTCAAGCACAAGTGTTTATTTGCAAAGTCTAAATTTAAAGTTTCATCCTTTACTTGGAGATGTCTCAGCCTCCTATTACCTGAAGAGGATCATTTACCAATGCTACTTCAAAATGTCCAAAAAAAAAAAAAAACTTGACTCCGTCCTGCCTTTGGCACAATATGATTTCTATTCCATTCCTATAAATAGATCCAGAACAGAAACTGGGCACCTGCAGTGACAATTGTAGTATAGGGAGACATAGATTAATTTGCAGCAAGGTCCCCTCAACCAGCAATAAAAATGACCAGATCTTGACCAAGAAACAGAAATTGGCCAGGACAAAGCGGAGAAATGCCCTGGTTCTTATAACTGTATCCTGGGATCTTTTATGTCCATTTCAGAGGGCAGAATGAATCACAATTTAATATCACGGCATCTCTGACCGGCAATATTCACTCAGTAATGCACTGAATTGCAAGCTTAAGATGACGTGCAAAGGAATGGGAAGTGAACACAGTCTCCTGACTTAAAAGCGGACAGTGTATCATTCAGTGAGTCAAGGCTGATGCACCAAAAACCTAAATTAATTCCAGCCTAACAACACATGTATAACAAACGCAAGCTGAATTATTTGGAAACGTAATCTTCCATACAATTAAAGAAGTTACGTTTTAAATTCTATGCCATATTTGATGTGACAATCAGCTGCTGCACTGTTACAGAATTATTGTTCTGTTTCTTTCTTATCCCTGAATCACAATTCTTGTTCTGTGCTCTTTTCTACTCTAATCCTTTCCCTCCTTTTGGCCTCAAGTGTTTATATTCCTGGATTTGTCTGCAATTATTTAGACCTAAAAAAAAACTAGCTAGGCTCTTCTTAAAGTAGGCAGAATATATTTACTCAATGAAATTTGCTTAGTGGGTATAAGAATAAGGACCATTTGCAATTCAAAGGGGATTAACTGACAGATTTGAAATGCCGAGTTCTTTGTGATAAACCCACTTTTAGATGTTACGCAGATATACTGCACACTAACATACCATTCAATTTGACCAGACAACACTGGCATTTATTCTCCACTTGAGCCATCTCCTCCCTTTCCTCATTAACCCTATCAATATAACTCCTGTTTATATTTCTATCACATCTAGCTTCTCTCTGATTACATCTATTATGCTCACCTCAACAATTTGCTGTGGGAGCGTGCTCCACCTGCACATTCCTCAATGGCTAAAGATGTTTCTTCCAAATTCTCTATCTGAATTTTTAGTGATAATCTTATTATGATGACCTCCAATATTGCTCTCCCCGCCCCCGCCACAAAAGTTGGTGCAGACTCTGTCTTTCTGCTCTGAAAATCTTCATAATTTTAAAGGCCTCTTTATTTCACCCTCACCCTTAACTAATTAAGAGACTCAGCTTGTCCATTACCATTTGGTATTCTAGTATCATTCTCGCAAGATTTTACTGTACATCCAATGCCTCTACCTTTTACACAGGTGACAAGAATTTTAAGCAGCACTCCAGTTATGGTTTAATTAAGGTTCAATAAACATTTAGTGTGGTTCTTTACTTTTAAATTCTACTAGACCTAAATCCAGGTGGTTCGTTTGCTTCCTTATGGCCTTGATAACCTGTCACTACTTTTAGTGATTTACATATTAGAACTCCCAAATTCCTTGCTTCTTCTACACTATTTAGATTCTTATTTTTAAAGCAAACTCTTTTTCTTGCCAAAAATTTTATGAATGTCAAAACTCATCTACTATTTGAATACTCACTCTGCAAATTGTTAACATCTTCTTGCAATTTGTTCTGGTCATCCTCAGAACTACTTACCTTCAATCCACATAAACTGTCACGTCCTGACACTCACTCACTAATTACTCACCACTGTTGGGATTCCTAGTCTAGGCGCCATTTATAAAGCCCAGCCATGTTCTAGGTCAAGGACTGCTAGAAGAAGCTGCCCTTCACAGTGCACATAGTAGGAGGGGAACAAAAAAAAAAGAAACACTTTCAAGGGCACATTGGTGACATTCCATTGCAAATACAAGCTCACGTTTTTAAATGTATTGCTGTTTTACGTCACCACCTACATGATCAGCTGTCATAGTAACAACAGCTACAAGGGTTAAATCTTCACACCACATCTTGGTAGAACTATATCTAAGGGAATGCAAAGTGCTACTCCTTCTCTAAGGCCCAGCATAGCATAATGTTTTCTTATTGTTCAATTAGGGAGCAACACACTCTGGAAAGCCTTCAAACAGTTGAAATTTTTATTCAACAACAGCAAAGGAAGGAAACAATAAATGGGGAACAAACAGGAACTGTTTGTCTTTTGAGCAACAAGAGATTAACAGGCAATGAATGATCACAGCACCCAGCTCACATCTATTGAAACCAGGTGCCAATAAGTCCTATCTGGCTTATTACACCTGACACCACAGCACTGCATCATGCAAAAGGTGATGTTCCTCCTGCTCAATGCCCTCATTTTCTGTTTCAGAAGACTGCTGCCGTTCTGCCAGGTCTCTTGAGTCTATCACATCCCTCTTTTTGCCTCCTCCAGTTACGCGGAACTCAACAACTGATTCAAGAAGACAGATGACCAACAAAGGTTTACAAAGTCAAACTGAAGGCAAAATTCATCTTTTATTTAGTGTACATTGATCTTAAGCACAGAATATGATGTTTAATTTTTAACTCAACTTAACTCATTATTTCACTATAATGTGCATTTGGGAACTATACTGTTATTCGCTCACTGCAGCTGGGTGCTGGAACTCGCTTTCTAAAAGCACTTTGGGTATACCTATAGTACACTGACTGCAGCATTTCAAGAAGGCAGTTTACTGTAACCTCTCTTGGGCTTTGGGATGGACAATAAATGCTATCTATCCAATGATGCTCATGTTTTTTGAAGGAATTTCAAAGTTCTCATGACAGTCAGCTTTGGCAATTTGCTTCACTAGAAAAATAAACAACTATTACGAATTTAATGTTAATTTGATTTTAAGATAACTTTTTTGTACAGTGCGCCATACTACTGTTTTCCTCAGTGCTCAGGATTATTGTCTAGTTAACTGGTCAAAAAGATCCTCAGTTGCAGGTATTGACTGTTCAAGCACAGCAAAAACTGAAATTGCCGGAAAAACTCAGCATCCGTGGAGAGAAAACAGTGATCCTTCTTCAGAACTGACTGTGGCTACGAAGATCTTGGTATATATGCTAACGATGGGGCGGGAGAGAAGTAAAGAATAGGTGGAAATGAGTCCAGACAGAGAAAACAGCGGTGGCTGGGCTCCATCTCCACCTATCATTTACCCCTTCACACTTTCAATATATATTCACCAATCTTTTTCTAGTCACAATCAGATCTGAAGAAACAGAAATGTTAACTCTGCTTTCTCTCCACAGATGCTGCCACACCTGCTGACTTCCTCCAGATTTTCATTGTTTATTTTAGATTTCCAGCATCCACAGTTTTGTTTTAGTGGACAGTTCAAAGTTTTGCCTAATCGTATAAACTCTTTTTTGTTGGTGCTATAAATATCTCCTGGATTGTAATTCAGTACAAACATCCACCTCCCATACAATGGCCACTTTAGTGTAAAACCTACCCTTTTGTCAACAATTGTCTTAAATTTTAAATCAAGCTACTTAAAGTAGTCAATCTAAGTTTGAATCTTTTGGTGCCTAAAGAATAGGCTAATTTTTAAGCCGCTGCACACAAGATTCCACCTGAATGTCCTTCTCTAGTTAACTGAAACCAACCAAACAGATGCCTTCATCAAGACTTTTGTCAGTTGCACTGCTCTTTGTCAACTTGAGTTCTTTTCATCTTACGATTTATGGTTTTAACCTTATGGTGCGAGTTACAGAAGATTTGATGCTTTGTTTTCACAGAAAAGAAGATCTCTTCCTCAATATGTTCATGCATGTACATGCTTTCTTGTTATAGTAGACTTCAGATGCCAGTTGCGTATTTGCAGTTTGTTTGCAAACTTCTAAGGCAAAAGCAAAAAATTGTATAGAATTCATATTAAAACTGGCCATATTCCAATTAGTATCAGCTCAAACACCAGTTGTATTCAAGTCAGTCAACGTTCAGCCTGCTCAAATGTTTGTCCAAATAGGGGTGATTTTCATTTAAAGAGAAAGGGTATTTCTCTTGGGAGAACTGGGACTCAAACTGGGAGTTTATTGTAGCCACTATTATACCCACGGTTTAGTGAGGTGAGTCAGACAGTGGAGCACATCATTTTTTTATTTAAAATATTAGATACACTGCTTGTTCAAAAGCAAACGGCAGCATAAGATCTCCACAAATTTCTAACACTCCATTACTATCTTGCTTCATACTTTAATTTACTTGAAATTTGTTTAGAAAACAAAAATCCATAAACCACATTTATTTTATAAATGTTTAAATTAAATTCTGCTCAATGAATGCTATAATTTCATTTTGGTACAAATATTTAAATGTTACTTTTGCCATAATCCTGATTCTGAAAGGTAACAATATGTAGTCAACTTTGTCCTTTCTTGATACATAGCGGAAGGTGAAAGCAAAGATGTTGAATTTTTGTGCTTCTTTGTAAACTGACATCATAATTTATGTTCAAGCACACAAAATCCATCAATTGCCCATTCACACCTACCACACCACTATTTAGGTTGCTAAACACTCCTTCCTTTTGAGACATCATTGTTGTGGTCAACTTTAATCAAGCTTACTGCATTCACTTCTACAAGAACAACCTTATCCATATAATATCCACATAATCATCATTATAGAACCAAACACACATTGTGTGACTGCTTCGCTGAACAGCACCAACTATCCTCAAGCGTGACCACTAGCTCCCAGTCACTTAAGTCGATTCTCCATCCCATTTCTTCTCTAATCCGTCTATGTTTAAGATTCTGCAATGTTCCAACATAGAGGTGCATGTCTTTCCCATTTCCTGTTTCTTTTTGAACACTTTTATAATTAATATCTTCCAGCGCTGAAGACTCCATAGGTGAAACATTAACTTAGCTGTCCTCTCTACAGAAGCTGCCTGACCTCGAGTCAATTCAAAATTTCTGTACTCCAATGAATGATCCCATCAGCCACAACTCCCTGCCAGAGAAAGCCAAATTAGTCAAGTTTAATAGTCAAAGAAGTGTCACCAGAATAAGCTTGCATGTCTCCATTACAGATACTTTCATCATGTGGGACAAGTCAGCATTTGTTGAATCCTCAGCAGCTTCTTTCCCAATATGCAACCTATAGACTGATTGTGATGGAGAATCCCACTAACAACGTGATCTTTAACCTCAGACAATGCAAAAGGACAGAAATGCAATTAGTGCTGTATTAATTTCATGAGGTTAGAGTCTGTTTTGAGCAGCGATATAGACTTTTAAAGGCATTCAAGCTTTTAAATTATGAGAGTTTCAACCTATTGACATTGATAGCTGTCCTTTCTTTTCGTATTATGACAAGGAACCAATTTTTGCTTAATGCTTTAAGGATTCTAGATTGTGAGATTTTTTTTGGAATTCATTTTGCACTCTGTTACAATGTTCGCACTTGTTGGCATACATTCAGAGAACTTAGTGTTCCGAAATACACTAGTCGCATTCAGTCCTGCCTTGCAATAGGAGTAGGGTTTGGCATGTTTCCAAAAGGTCACCCAAAGCAGTTCAAGGGTCACCGAAGAGCAGTTCAAAGCATTATCTGGAGTTGAAAGACAGATGCAGACTCCATGCAGAGAAGTACTATTTAGCTGAACTACTGAGAAGGGAACTAGTTCTGTGCAGTTGGGGCTCAGTTAGAAATCAAGGGATGTTGCATAGGTTAATGCAGTCAGTGTTCAGAAATAAATTCCAGGAGTCAATTGGCAGCTATGTTTTAAGGTTAGGGCTCAGAAGAAGTTGTGTGTCATTGGTAGTTCAGTGCACCAGAGAGAGCGAGATTGAAAGTTCACAAACATTAAGTGTTTGGTGTAATTGAGCAGTGTTTGGAGCTCAGGAAAAATCCAGCAGCAGTACCAGCTTGGTGGAGCTGTGTGTGAAAAAGCTGAAGAGTGTCTGCAAGTAATGCAGGACGCAGTAAGCAATATATTGCTATGATTGAAGATTAGCTAACTAACAGGAAACAGAATGTAGGCAAAAATGGGTAATTTTCTACTTGGCAAACGTATGATTACTAAATTTGCTAATGACAGAAAGGTTGGGAGTAAGGATGGAAATGCATTGGAGTAATACCTGGAATGGAAAGATTGACTGATGAAAGGGTGGACAGACTACCCTTGTATCCATTGAATAAGAAATGATTTGAGTGGAACACAACATCCTGAGGGTTCTTGATAATAGTGGATAGGAGAGGATGCTTGCTCTTAAAGAAGAATCTAGAACCAGGCACAAATGTTTAAAAATAATGAGTCACCCATTTAAGATGGATGACCTTTTTTTCCTCTCAGAGCAATAACATGCTTTGAATTACTCTTCCTTTAAAATGTTGGTGGAAGCAGAGTCTATGAATGTTTTTAAGGCAGCAGGATTACTGAAGAATCTGTGGGACCTGTTTCGACCACATTTGCAATATGATGTGTTTTGTGGGAGTTTGAGCATGGTATATGTTTTTTCCACATCTACTCAGGTCAACTGTGAATGTTATACAATTTATTACTACTGTTTATTGTCTGCTCAAATCCATGGAACCTTGTGACTTTATTCTCTTGGGAAGGAACTGTATCTCAAAGTTTGTCAACTTTATAAAATAAAGGCTAATGTGCCTAGTCAGATACTGAATTTGGCAATATCGTCCAGGATTATAATTTAGATTTAGTAAACCCATACACCCAACTCTATAATGCAAGTGATACATCAAACCTTTACACTTTCTTTCAAAAATTATGAACTGCTGCTTAGAGACCATCTAACTTTTCTATACTAAATGAAATATTACTGTGATAATTCATTACTATACACTGTCAAATAAACAATAACAAAATAGCTGTGAAAAATTATATAGACATTTAAAAATGTAAGGATTAAGGAAGATGCCAGGAATCTGCAAACTTGCTGGTCTGTTGTTTGCTTCACAAAGAGCATCACACCTTTAATCTTCCTGTTATTTTTATGACCCTGTGGTAATTACACAGGAAAAGGGAAAAAGGGGAAGGAGTGAACTTTGAACATCCATGGTTCACATTAATTACACATATTGAAGTGAAGTCGCAGTCGAATCCAATTTTCATTTGTGGGATTTCCAAAACATGACTTGCACACTTTAGACCTATCAAAATAAGATAAGATCTATATTTACCATGCTTCTTTGAAGAGGAAAAAATACCATTTTAGACATGATCTGGATACACGTAGGGAAAGGTATTTATTATAAGTAGACATGCATACGCACAAGTTGTCAGAGGCTTTTGGGCTATCAAAGCATTTAAATCCTTTGTCCTTTAAAATATTTGAAAAGAACTGTCCATAATGTTAAAGGAGAGATCAGTGCTTGCCAGTTTGTTTCATTTGATGGCATAAGTCAGAAGGGTATCATTATAGAATTAGTGTTGCATGACTGATTTCACGACCCATCATTATCGTGTTGGGGTGCCTTTTAGTACACAGCTTGATTGGTAGCTCCAAGAATTTTAAGTAGAACGATGAATATAAATGCTTGTTTTTAATAAGGAATCACGTTAAATGTCGTGTATTCAATTTATCAAGAACCTTTTACGGAAATAGTGAATTCACCAACAGGCACATAAGAGTTTCATTGACTCTCAGCATTTATCACATAGTCTATGCAAGGTGGATACTTGTGTAATGGGTGCAACAGCAATGGGTGTTCGGTGGGGCACACGTGGTACTAAGTTGGCATAGATACTATAAAGAGCAAAGGTTTGCATGAACAGTAGGAGGGGCCAAGGTGGAGTGATTAGAATATGAGGTGGCATGGGTTGGCACAGATCGGACATGGGGACTGTAGAAGCAGGTGGAGAGTGGAGTGAAAGAGTTCCAGCACTGTTTTTTGACTTATTATATTTGGCACAGGCACAACTAAGTGCTGAAGCACCACGGCTGATCTTCATAACAACCCACTTCTGCAATGAACAACCTTTAGACCGGGACCAAAACTCATACAGGGAGCTGTGGGCTAAACTCTCACTGTTCACCACCAACTGCCACAAACTCAACCACCTGAACAAAAAAATCCAAACATCAGGGACACTTCCTCCATGTCAAGATTGCAAAATCCCTTCTGTACTGCTGACATGGAATAAAAGTTCTGACCTAATTGATACTGAATCATTGCAGAAAGATAGGTTGGAACTTATCCGTGAGCATAGCTTTCTAAATATGTTTGATTCTAATGATCTGATAAGCAACCTCTCTAATTCACAAACGGTATAATTAAAATGTAAAATTTGGTTGAATATTTCTATCTCTTTTTCTTACTTTGCCTCATTTTGTTCCCTTTGTTTCTTATTACAAAACTTTAATTTTGTTTCCTTGTGCTTGACTGGATGGTTGGATTCACCTTTTCTCTGTTATTCTTGTTTCTTCTTCAATCCTTAAATCTCATTGGATGAGCAGAAAGAATGCTGATGCCACCATTCACTAGGTTCCCAGCTGACTAAGTGTCCTCATCAAGTCGTTGTAAACTCATCCTTCCAGCAAGTTCAGCAAAGAAAAAAAAATTAAGCTGAAGTGTATTGGACAGACCTAACCAGTAAGCAAGATGATGCCCCCACCACACTCCCACCGAACCCAAATCAAATCTCCCTCCTTATTACTACATCTCTGCCAGAATTACCTGTAGTCACCTTTTTCCTCTTCCACTGTTCCTGATTCTTTCAATTCCTAAAACTCATTGGTTAAGGAGATAGACTATTGATCTAAAACATGAAAATTCAAATTGAATGTAAATAATCCTACATTGGGGTTCTTCAACACCTGGTTGAGCATACCATGCATTACAAAATTCCTGCACTATATCATTGTTGTGTTTGAGATATATTCACAGTCATGCAATAAATGTGTTGCATGTTGTGACAGGTAAACTAACTTTCATCAATGCTGTTCTGGTAATTTAAACTCTATCAGTACTTGCTACAAGATTTCCACATTTGCTATGAAATTCAGATTGTATGACAGTTTTGCTTATAAATGATTTTTCAAAACAATTTAAAACATTTCAGTTCACAAACATCAGTTCTTCAACATTATTCAATTAATAAAGAAAAAAGGAAAGAATGAACAAGTGTTTTCTGTTTGAACTAAAAGAAAAAAAGGTTATATACATTGTACACATCCAAAAATCTTTAGATCTACTGCCACTTGTAAAGCCATCTTTTAGGATCTCCTGCACTCCGCAAAAGCTATAATGATGTTAGTTAAGCCAAGTTACTTTCTTGAATGTCTCTGATCATTTTAAACAGAGACAGTATAAACTCAAATAGGAAGTCAATATCAGTCAGAAGATATTTTATTCAAAACAGATTCTGTTTATGGAAGGGTTAATTTGCAACAGAAAACACCTTTGATAACTATAATTGTGACTGAAGACAGCATAACAAATTGAAAATAATGAACAACTAGGAAAATGTGCAAACTACACTTTTGAAATTGTAATGCAAGCACTCCACAGTTATATATGTAGGAGAGAACTGTACCTGAGATGTACCTTGTAGAATTTCATCAAACAGATTCCTAGGCTCCCTAAACTGTCCAGGTGTCCAAGCAGAAAAACACAAGATAACATACAGTGACACAAATGAGTACAGACTAAATATAAAATGTTGAACAATGTATTGCCATTCAAGTTTTCAGAAGATGGACAAATAGCCTTGACAGATCAATGCTTTTTGCAAGTGTGGCTATGCTCAAGAAAAATTAATACTTCTGTAGACTTAAATAACTGAAAGAAATATGCACGCTGTCTCATTAGTCAATCTTGCGGTATTAAAAAATGCTTGAATCAAATCAGACTGACTAAAGTGATTAAAAATTCACTTATACTACACTGGGTACCTGTTCACAGGACATGGGGCACTTGCTTCATGGAATTAGTGGTGAACCATATCTTATTGAGTAATATCATTACAAGAGCAAAACTCACTAAAGCTTTCCGCTGTTCATGAATCCCTACTGAAAACCCCCAACTTGCAATCATCAGATCATTTTGCAAATCCACGGTTTGTCAGCAAAAGAACTACAGTATCAGCTTGAAATTTTGCATTTAAAAAATAATTCTCACTCTCTGTCCAGGTTCTGTTACTCCAGCTGCCATTGCAGCAGCTTTAGCTTTTTCTGCTTCATCATATGTTGGCAGGGAGGTGGCAACACTGTAAGGTGGTGGCACTGGCATAAGATCACTGGGGAGATCAGTTTCTGTTGAAAGAGAAGATAGGGTTAACAATTACTTTAAGCTTCCGTGTGGGGAGATGAAAACAAGACTATTTCAAAGTAAGGAGCTTAAAAAGTTCAATGGATGATGTTAGTTATATCAAAATGTGATTATTCCAATATTGATAGTCGATACAAGAATACAAAACTATAACCATGTTCTTTACTCTCTTCTTATAGTTAGAGGAACTCTTGCACCATGCTCATGATCAAATTTATAACACAGGTACGTAGAATACAGTTTTTTTTTCATAAAAGACAAGGTGATATTCAATGTATGTCACATAAGTGGTTTTATCCTATTTTGTTGAAAGAGACAAGATATAACCATCTTTTTCAGGGAGTCTTTGTGGTTTAGAAAACAGCATTATCTTCTTACGTAAATCTACCAAGTGGTAGTACAAGGTATCTGTGCTTCAGAAACGCACATTTTTTCACCTCCTGCCAGTTTCTAGAATTCCTAAGTCTATGCCACATTCAATTTCAGTGTAAAGCTCCAGCCTCCTATTTCAACAATGAGCTGCAATCACACTTCAAGAAGTACCTGAATCTTGTGCCCTAAACAAAACTATCAATTTGGATCAAACAACACGTACCCATGAGTGAAGGGCAAGGAATCAAATAAATAAAGTGACGAAGAATAACAGGATACTGAATCAGAAGAGCAAAGATAAAGAAAATAGATAAGATCCAGGAAAGAGATAAAGGGGGCATATTTGTGTCAGAGGGGCAAACAAAGGGAGGGCACAGAACAGAGGTGAAAAGAGAAATGTAAGGGGAAGGAGGCAAATGAGGCACAATGTGAAAAAAGGTGCAAATGAGAGTGCAGTGGAAAAGGAGGATACAGTACAAGAGAGGTGACATAAAATTAAAGGAAAAACAAAGATGATAATTTTACAAATCACCTTCAACATACCAAAATAATTCAAAGACACTACAAAATAGTACGGGTTCCTCTCCTATCACTCTTCTTGCTCTCTTTAAACACAATTTATCTGCAACACACACTTTTACAGTTCTCCATTCTGAAACTAAGGACTGTACCTCGGTACACTGTATCTAAGATGGCACAATGCGTTGGTGACATTAGTTACTAATCTGTAAATGAAGAAGCTGTACCGAGGTATCTTTGTACCAAAGATGGTATTGTAAGTGGCGATTTATCAACTTTTCACTGTACTCACTTGAGTGCAAAAGCTAATTCAATTCAATTCTATGCTTTGTTGAACTACTGACCAGCCATCTTCCTTTCCTGGCTCAGATGTTAGTCAAAATACTTAAATGCTCCCTCTCCTCAGACAACATCCCGATTTCTTTCAATTCTGTCATCATTACTCTCCTCACAGGTCAAACACTGATTATCTCCCTCTGACCTTGCAGTCTACTCTCCCATCTCCACCCCTATTTCTATTCCAAAATCCTAAATGTATTTTCCAGAACTCATCCATCTAAACATTAATCCACGGCCATTAGTTGGATTTAACTGTTCTCACCTGCTTCCACTTTATCCAGTTAATCATTGCCAAAGAGTCACCTGCAATGCCTTCTCTTTCTGGTCCCACCATTACCTCCGGTGCCCCTAAAGGTCTATCACTAGCTCTCTTATATTTCTCATTGGAAACATAATATGGAAGGAATCAATAGTTTCTAGACGTCTACCTCACCAACTGTCAGCCCCTCCATTGTCAGACTACTAATCAGACATCAATGGAATAGCAGAAATTTTCTCAAAGTAAACTGTGGACAGAAAGAAGAAAATGGTCTTTAGTCTCCATCACAAGCTCCAAATCCTAGCCAACAACTCCAATACTCACTCTCATAAGTCATCTGAGGCTAAGCCAGACTGCAACCTTGGTACGAGTGTTGACCTGGAGGTGAGCTTTTAACCACATATCTGTGCAATCATTGAGTCAACTTATTAACACGACGGCAATATTGTTCATCTCCATTCCTGCCTCAGCTCATCAACTGCTGGAATCCTCATCTGTGCCTTGATTACCTCTCGGCTTGACTATTCCAGTGGATACTCGTGGCCAGCCTCCTGCGTTCAATGCTCCACAAACTTCAGATCACCAAAACTCTGCCATTGATGTTTCTAACTCACTCCAAGTCCTAGTCATTCTTCGCTCCTATGTTTTTACTGACCTACACTGACATTCAGGTTAAGCAACACCAGCGTTGAAATTTTCATCGTCACTTTCAAATCCACATGACCTTGTCCCCCTCTGTCTCCATAATCTCACTATATCCACACCAGCAGATATTTGCATTCCTCCAATACAGGTCTCTTGAGCACCCCTAATTATAATCATAAGCAATGGTAACCAGGCTTTCAACTACCAAGGCAACAAGCTTAGAGAATCCATCTGTAAATTTCTCTACATCCCTTTCCCACTTTGAGCACTCTATAAACCTTATTCTTGGCCTAAATATGCCTTTAGGTGGCTCAGAATCAAATCTCCTTTAGAATGGTGCCTGTGACAAGTTTACCATGTTAAAGGTACGATATAAATACAAGTTGCTATTGCTGACAAACATATTAACAGCACCAAATGCTGACACAAAGATGAGGTTTGAAAATTCAAGCGAGAACTGAGGTGGTAGGCAGGTACAGAGATTTACCGGTGGTGAGGGACAGAGGCAGATGCATAGAAGATCAAATCTAAAGGAATGAGGTTTACACAATACGTTTTATAGGCTTTCATGCAAATTTGAAGGCAAAGATAAAAATTTTAAATTCTACTTGTTACAGAAGCGTGTCTTTATTGGTCAATGACGACAGAAGTAATGAATGAACAAACTTAATGCACAACAGTATGAAGGCAACTGTCCTTTGGAGCTTCTGAAGAAAGGATGGTGGGAGGTCAGTAAGGACAGCTTTAAAGTCAGAATGTGACAAATGCAGAGCAGGTGTTTTAGTTGCACGGGGAAGGAAAGCTGGAGACAGAAAAACAGTGAACACTGCTTTGGAGGTGGAGTTTAGCACTATTTGTTAAATATTTTTGCAATATGATGCACAGCTGAAGGAATGTGCTCCTATCTTGGTTTAGTCTGAACAAGTAGCACAAGAAGAAGACACCCAAGCTTTTTTCTCCAAAAGAATGCAGAGAGGAGCTTAATAAAGATTTCCAAATTAATGAGGCATCCAGACAGAGTGGAGAGGGAAAAGCTATTTCCAGTGATGGAAGGATTGTGAAAAACGAACGAGCAGATTTAAGGTCATTCACAAAAGACACTTTGGACAACGTAAGTAAACGCTATTTCATGCAGTGAGTGGTGAAGATTTGGAATGCAGTATCTGAGATTGAGGATGCAGATTCAATCAAGGTTGTCAAGAGGAAATTGTTTTATTTCATGAAAAGGAACAGCGTGCAGGGCACAGTCAGATGGTGCCAAGTGACAATAGATGAAATGTACCTTCACAAAGCCAACATAGACGTGGTGAATGGCATCTTTCTGTTTTGTAACCATTCTGTCAATCAAGAATCTAACTCAGCCTTGTACACATTCAATGACTGTAAGTAAACTGCACTCTAGGGAAGAAAAATCCACAAAACAGTGACCATCAAAAAAAAACTAATCTCTGTCTCAGATAGGAGATCTCTTTTTTAAACAATATGTGCCCTTCAGCTCTAATCTCTTCTCCAAGGCGAAGCATCCTGTCAGCATCCATCCTATTAAGTCCTCTCAGGATGTTATATGGTTCTAAACTCCCAACAGATACAAGCCCAGCCTGACCAGCATTTCCTTGCACAAAAACACACCCATCCCAGGAATCAGTTCAGCAAACCTTCTTTGAACTATTTCTAACGTTATTATATTCTCTCTCACGGAGACCAAAACGATATACAACATGGCAGGTGCAGACTCACCAACAGTATATACAACAGTAGCAAAACTTCCATACATGAATATTCTATTCCCCTTGCAATAAACACCAACATTCCATTTGTCTTTCTAATTTCCTGATGTATCTGCAGACTAGCCTTTTGTAATTCATTACCAGGAGAGCCATATTCCTCTCTATTAAGATTCTGAAATCTTTATTTTAATAATATATTTCTATTGATCTTGCCAAAGTGGACAAGTTCCCATTTTTTTCCACCAATTATCTGATCTACTGATTTTTGCCTGCTCTTTACTTTGCCAAATCCAAATTTACTTTCCTGCCTCCTTTTAAATTATCAAATTTAACAACTATACATTCAGTCTCTTCTTCCAAGTCATTTATATCAATTGTGATACAGTTAAGACCCCAACTGATTCCTGTGGCACTCCACGAGTTACAGCTTGCTGACTCAAAAATGACCCATTTATCTCTACTCTCTGCTTGTTAGCTAACTAATCCTCAAACCATAATATGTCAACAGTATGTTAACAGTCAACATAATACATTACCCTTGCACTATGAGCTCTTATTTTGTGTAATAACCTTGATGTATCACCTTATCAAACATTTTTTTGGAAATCCACACCCACATCTACAGGTTCTTCTTTATTCATGTTGCATGTGACTTTTTCAAAAAGTTCAATTTATTCAATTGCAATTTCCTGTTCACACAGCCATACTATGCTTAGCCTGATTGCATTTAGAATTTTTAAGGCCCCTGCTATAACCTCCTTAATAATAGTTTTCTAGCATTCTCCTTGGGATAGCTGTTAAGAGAACTGGCCTGTAATTACCTGCTTTCTTTCTCTTTCCTTGTTTGAAAAGATAAATTACTTTTGCTACTATTGAATCTAATGAGATCTTTCCAGAATCCAGACAAGTCTGGAAAATTAACACCAATACCTCTACAATCTCCATGGCCTCTTCTTTCAAGACCCTCAGATGAAGCTAATCATGTCCTGGAGATTTGTCAGCTTTTAACTCTACTTGTGAATATCTTTGGAATTGTTTAACACTGCTATCCTTTCACCTGTTGATTTACAACTATTTCTGGGATATTATTTTTGTTGTCAACAGCAAAAACAGATTAAAAAAAACCTGTTCGATGCTTACACCATTTCCTTATTCCTACTAATTTCCTAGTCTCGGTCTATAAATCCCATGGTCTCTTCAATTACCCTTTTCCCTTCTAAATGCTTGTCAAAACTTACTGTTCGTATACTTGCAGCCATTTTCTCTTATACCCTTCTTCGTTTTAGTCCGAAATCCAAAAGCACGCAAATGGGTTTGCAGCAAGAAGTGGTAGAGAGGAAGAAAAGGGTGTCCTTAGTGTACATAAGGATACTGATCTAATTCCTTGAGGTAACATTTTAAGACCCAGCATTAGGCCAGGAGGGCGCAATTGATATTGTTAGGGGATTCAGAAAATATCAGCACAGAACAGGGAGGAAAAGTCATTCTTTTAGAAGAATTGAACAATTTTCTTCTTCTAACAGTCAACATTAAGATGTTGAAAAGTTTGCTCCAGCATCTTCAGTCCCTTTTGTCCTAATATATACAAACTTGACAATAATATTTCCATTCTTTTTCTTGTCAACAATATTCAGACCAATAGAAAAAACAGCAGTTTTGCAAACCAATCTCATAAATTAAGTTGCCAATGCAAAATACAATCTTAACCATCATTAAGATTTATCAGGGTATTTGTGTATAGCTTACATAAAAGGCACTTCCCCATACAGTTGGAAAAATGACTGGGTCATCATTAAAATAATGCTTCAAATACATATGAAACAGGGACAGAAGTAGGCCATTCAACAGTTCTGCCATTCTAAAAGATATGGCTGATCTATTGCATTTCAAATTTGACATTCTCACCTACCCCAAACAAGAATCTGTTTACCTCTGCCTTAATAGTATACAGTACCTCCATCGCACGAGAGAGGGTTTCATAATCGCACAATCATCTGAGAGAAAGACTTCTCATCTCTATCCTAAAGGGAGGCCCCCAGTTTCTAAACACGTTGCCCCCTCCCCCAAACGGTTCTGGACTTATCTAGAAGAGGAAAGTTCCTTTCCATGCCCTTTCTGTCAAGGCCATTCAGCTCTTATATGCTTCAATGGAGTCACCCTCCACTCTTCTAAATTCCAATGCAAACAAGCCTAGTCTGCCCAGCCTTTCCTCATAAAACAACCAATTTATTCCAGGTATCAATCTAGTAAATCTGCTCTGAACAGCCTCCTAAGCATGTAGATGCTTCCTTAAATAAAGGAAAAAAAAACTGTACATGGTACTCCAGATGTGGTCTTACCAATGCCATGAAAAACTGAAACTATGAAGTCCAAAACTCAGGTTGCTATTTGGAAAATTATGCTAACTGCCCAGTAGGAAATGACCAGTGGAAATCTGAAAGTGAAATATTAACGAGTCGATAACAACACAAAGCACTGATTTTTGACAAAAATAATTTCTCCTCTTAAACCCTGCTGCCACTTTGCCCTCTACACCCAACTCAACCCCAAGCTCTTCTTTGAATCACAGTTTGTGCACACCAATCAGAAAATTTTAAACATATTCCAGTTACCTTATTTGATATTTTGTAATACTTCACAGAACAATACTAACAGATAACAGTACCTAATCGGAACATCTGTTCAAAGATTAAAGGTAAAAATTAACTTGACTAAATAATTTGGTTGTCCTCGAGAACAAAACGAATCAAGTCTAGCAAGCGGATATATAATCAAGCACTATCATGAAGAAGATCCTGTCCTTCACAAGTATGGAAGCTCAAGCATGTTGAGTCACAAAGGCATAAAAGACGAAGTACAACATATTGGTCCTACAGGTATCCTGGAGTCAGCACCATCCTCCTATCCTGTGCACTGTAAGATCGTCTCTTACAACTTGACAATTTGCCACCTCATGTTTAGAATTTGTAAATATTAAAAGTCACCAATTTTCCTCGTTACTAAGTCGCAATAGAAAAACTAATAACCTAATATACTTCCACCTTGAATTCAAATAATTTAAAGTATAGGTAGAATCAATAAAATCTGACTCCATTAAATTCATCTGTTCCGTTCAGATTCCCAATATATCCTCTATGCAAACTGTGTTTTCTAACACTTCTGGGGACTTGCCTTTTTTATTTCAGTTTCTATCCTTGCAGTTGTTGCAAGACACATCCTGCTTCACGTTTCTATCTTACCCACTCTGACAAATGGAATAGGGAAGGATACGTCTCAAAAAACTCAGGATATCACTGTAGGTCTACCTCATTGCAGCTTCTAAGGCCAGCCATCTTCAGCTGCTTCATCAATAACCTTTCCTCTACAGCAAGGCCAAAAGTGGGGAATTTCATTGATGAATTTCATTGATGAATGCAGAGAATTCAGTTTCATTCTCAATTCCTCAGATAATGAAGATGGCTGTGGTGCATGCAACAAGACCTGGATAATATGTTTGAGGTAATTAGTAGCAACCAAACAATTGCCAGAAAATAACCATCACCAACAATCCAGAATCTAATGTGAATATGAAGATGTAGCAGCTAGTCTAGTAATCCAGAATCTAAACGTTCTCCGGACATGAATTTAAACCTCTCCATGGTGGTGAAATTCTCATTCACTAATGTCTCTTAGAGAAGGAAATGTAACTTCTTCAACTAGTCTTGCCTCCATGCAATTCCAAACGCACAGCAACACAGTTGTTGTTTAATTGTCCTCTGAATGGCGTGGCCAGCATTTACTGCGTGCACACATCCCATGAACAAATAAAACAATAAAACCAATCAGGTCTCTTGATTCAATCATGGTACTATTTCTGAATTCCCCACTCTTCACATCCTGGAGGTTATCACTGACCAGGAACTTCACTGGACCTGTCATAAAAGCAGGTTAAAGATTGGAAAATCTGCAGTGAGCAACTCAACTCTGACTTCCCAAAGTCCTTCTAAAAGACAAAAGCCAAGAGAGTGCTGTCCACTTGCCTGGATACATAAGTGCTACTCTAACAGTACTCAAGAAGCTCGCCACTATCCAAGTCAAGGCACCCTCTCTCCTAACTTGACTACATATCAACATTCATTCATAGTCACAGACTCAGAAATTTGGACAGTCACCCTAATAGCACTGTGAACTGCTCACCAGATGGACTGCAGTGATTCAAGAAGGCAGGGCTAACCACACAGGAAATAAATATTGTCCCCTTCACAAATGCTCAAATCCCAAATATTAAAAATAAAGTGGAGGTCTTTCTAAACCTCTGACCTGTGGCTGATGCAGTTGCTCCCATTGTGACACTGCTGTAAGGTGGTGGGGCTATGTCAGTTTCAGTTGATGTTTGAGGAGACTCTGTGGGAAGATTTGGCCGTGAACCATCAGATGTTTGTGGAGAATCATCTTCATTATGCAGCTGTTATAACAGAAAAACAAGTAAAAGCAGAGTAATTGGAACATTGTCAATACATTCCAATCATAAAGAATAATGTAGTAAAATATATATTATCCAACATACAGGGTCAGGACCAGTTTTGTTAGTTGCTCAGTGAAGGGATCATTAAAATGTCTGACACATGTTGCTTTGTTGTGTTCGGTAGTGACCATCACTCCCAATGTATGATCAAAGGTTTGCTGGATGCTAGGTTGTGAATAGGCTGGATAGGCTGACCTATACCAACTTTTAGGCTGCACTTATCTCTACAATCACTGTAGAAACCAGAGAGATATGAATTTCCTGATGATTAATTCAGTAGATCACACAACAAGACTTCGCATTCCAAGATTTTCACTGTAACAAACATCCTAGGCAACTAGCATATAGTTTAAGTAAGCTACAGATAAGTATTTCCCATTTCACTTCTAACATAACAGAAAACCCCATTCATTCAGTGTTTGTAAATTATACTGCGCTCTTAGTAGACATGCAGACTTGAGTTTGAAGTCCAACTTTGCCTGGTGTTAACATGGTCTCTTTTCCCTATCGCACTAAGGTGAATCTTCCAGCATCCTGCAAACTTCTTTATTTAACCTTTTAAGCATAATCAAATGAACTCCTTGTTGTAAGAATCCATCTGGTGATTCTGTGGTCTCTAAACTTTCACAAGCCTTGTTTCCTCCAACATGGGCCTTGTGCTCACCAGCCCTTCACTTGGTGATCATCCCAAACACAGTCTTTTTCTACTGCTTGGCACCATAACATCAACTGTGGGCTCACTTTTCCCAATTGTGGGCAGCAGGTAGGTCAGTTGCCTTCTCTTATGTCCAGATGTTAGAGCTTTCAATAGGTTCTGATTTAGTTTTTTGTCCCTACAAGAAACTAGGTCAGATGGGTTGATCGCAGGGCAAAAGTAAGAGGGTCATATGGCCCTCTTCATGATTTCATTTTACTTTGGATGAAAGGGTCACATACATAACTTTTACAGAAATTCATTCCTCTTATCATTAAGGCAATTAAACAATTACATTTGGAAAAATATTCAAGAGCAGGAAGATACTAGCCCAGGATTTTACAGAATGTCACCATCATTACTCCTCTGAATTAAATAACAACTTTAGGATTTTATTGCAAGTGCACGCTAAGATATGGTCTACTCCTCCATAGGCTATGCGGTGAATCTTCAACACAACCATCTAAAGCTCTTCTCAAACCAGTAGCCATTGAAATAATTTAAATGAAGAAGACCGTAAAAGGTTAAGTCTCCTTCAAATAAGGTACAACTATCTTTTTTTAACTATATGAGCAACAACATGGAGTTGGCAACAAATTTTCACTGAAAAAAAACTGAAACATCATTTAGATTTCTCCATAACTAATTACCAGATTTTCAAAAACAGTATTTCAACCTCTACTTTGAAACCAAGTATATGTCCCAATCTTTATTCTTTGTAAAATCATTTTTAAAAGTGGATTTGTTATTAATGCTTTTCATTTTCTACTTGGCTATTTGAAAATTATCCTTATACAGCTTGATAACATCACTGCATATTGGAGCTGGGAATTCCGATCAGCGAACAAATTTCTCTTCACAGATAACTAGATATTTCAGTGCAGCTTTCTTTGAGGTCAGCTGTAATTGCTGCAACTTTAACACTGATGGAAACTATAGTCTAATGATTATCGTTGTTCGTTGTAAATACTAAAGGTCACATATACATGTTTGGCAAAAGCCAACATTGTTTAAACTGGATTAATGCCTTGCGATAGGGTTAAGGTTAGGGTGTTTTATTGTCCCATTAACACACACTTGGACAATAGCAAACACACCCAGTTTCTTCAGGTGCATTGTTTCCACCAAGACAGAGAAGCACTTGCTATTTTGTAAAAGCATAATGTATCACATATTATTTTAAAAATTTAGAGCAAACGTATATCTGCCAATGTGAGAAACCATGAACTTTCTAAATTAACTCAACAGCACAGAAGAAAGAAATAACTTAGCCTAGAATCAGTTTATGCTTTAGGTCACTAAAGCCCACTATGACATGAGGGAAATGTAGACATAGAGTCATAAGAGCTTTTTTCAAGATTCATTATTTATTTCCCCAAGTTCTCTGGCTTCCAGGTACTTCTCCACAGTAAATACTGACATAAAATATTCTTTTAGTATCTCACCTATCTACTATGGTTCCACACAAACACTCAATCTCTAAGGGGCCCTATTCTCTCCCTACTTGCTCTTTTGTTCTTAGTGTATTTACAGAATTACTTTGGATTCTCCTTAACTCTATTTGCCAAAGCTATCTCATCTCCCTTTTATGCTCTCCTAATTTCCCTTTTAAGTACAGTTATTTTACTCCCACTGTCCTATACTCTTCCAGGAATTCACTTGATCCCAGCAAGCGGTGAAGGCAAATGGTGTGTTGACCTTCATAGCAAGAGAATTTGAGCACAGATCCAGGATATTTTGCTGCAAATTTACAGGGCTTCGATGAGATCACGCCTGTGCACTTTGATCTCCTTATCTGAGGAAGGACGTTCTTGCTATAAAGGGAGTCCAACAAAGGTTTACCGGACTGATTCCTGTGATAGCACAACTGATGCATGATGAGAGATTAAATCAGTTAGGATTATATTTACTTGGGGAATTCAGAAGAATTGGGGCGGGGGGGAATCTTATAGAAACCTATTAAATTCAAAAAAGACTAGGCAAGGTCAATGCAGAAAGGACGCACCCGATGATGGAGGAATCCAGAACTATGGGTCGCAGTTTAAGTATATGACGTAGACCATTTAGCATGAAGATCAGGAAAAAATTCTTCACCCAAAGAGTGGTAACCCTGTAGAATTCTTGGACATAGAATGCAATCGAGGACAAAACATTGCGTAATTTCAATAAGGAGTTGAATATAGCATGTTGGGCTAAAGGCATTAAAAAGACATGGGGGAAAAGCAGGAACATGCTAAAAAGTTGGATGATCAGCCAGGATCATAATGAATGGTGGAACAGAATTAAAGCTTCTGTTGTAAAGAAGGTAAGTAATTAAACCAAACTTGGAGTGTCAGAAGCAGCACCAGTTCAGAGTCAAATGCCCTACTCCTATTTTCTATTTTTCTAATTCAATGAGTCTTGGTCGTAACATTCAGATGTACAGGCATGAACAATAGCAGGGCCACCAAACCTCCACCACCAACATCCAGACTGGGCCAGAAGTCGATCATATTCACCCGGCAGTAAAATTTGTCTCTTGATCTTAACAATATTAAGGGTCACACTCACTCTCGGTGTTAGTTTGATTTTGAGTGCAAAAACAGACAGAAAGACTGTTATTAATTGGTAGTTAAGAACACTCCCTACATCTCAGAAATGCAATGTAAGCAGGTTGCCTTTTTCAAATGATGGAATAAATACTGTCATGTAGGTAGACTAATGACATAGTATTACAGGATAAAGGGGAGACAAGTACTTCCAAGGTTTATGGCGGCAGGTCAGGGGAGAAGAGATAATGCAAGCAAACTGCACAACTAAATGCTACACAACATACAGCAAGTTTAATGTGCAGCCATATACAACATTGCCAATGCCTTAAGGTCACTAACAGATGTCACTGGACATCTAATCACCTAATTTTGAAATGGGAGAAGTTCATTCCAGTTGCTTCATTTAAGGGGAGACATTTTGATCTGCTTGTTATCACACTACTCTTTTATATTAAGCAGAAATGAATGGCACGCTAGACAGTTTGTTCCCTTTAGCATGGTTCGCTTCTTGCGCAATATAAAATGGCTTCATATAAAATTACGCAAGCAATTCCTATTAATAAATTTGGACTGGAGTCACACCATCTGCTGTCTGATGACCAACAACAACATGCTTGCACCATTGCCAGGAATAGAATTATGAGGTGCCAGCCTGGTGAAGCAACTAAACAGAACTGTGTGTGTATTAAACAGCATGCTATGGACAGAGCTACAAACCTGTAGTTTTGTTCCATTCAAATGATGAATGATGGCATATAATTATGTAATTAAAAGGAAGTGGTGTCATGAATATTGCCAATCTGGACGATGATGAGGCCAGCACAACACAAATCAACAAGAATACAGCATTTAAAAGTATCTTTAACTAGAAGATATTTTCTAATCAACCTGTTTAGATCTATGTTATTATACACCTCTGGAATAGATGGGACTTGAACCCAAGCCTCCTGGTCCAAAGGGAAGGACATTATCAGTGTGCCACCGGAGGGACCCCAACCTTTAGCCAGAAATACCATGGAGATGATCCTTCTCAGCTGCCCGCAGTTAGAAACCAATCTTCAACTAGTTAAATTTACTCTACATAATTTCAAGAAATAGCTGTGTATATTAAATACAGCATAGAATTTATGGCCTGTAAAAATCCAATCTTCAGTGCTGAAGGCCTGCTCCCCAGAAATAAACGAACTGCTCCAGTGCAGCTATAATAGTGACATCTAAAAGGTAATGTGGAAATTTGCTGAACTATAGATAGATATTTTCAATCGACCTGTTTAGACAACTCTAGAGCAAGTCAGACCGCCGTTGGTCCACAAGTTGGAACGTGACCACTGCATCACAAGGTCCTTTTTTGATGGCCAGATATAGATATTTTTAAATCAATCTGTTCAGATGTGAGATGACAACACATCTGGAGCAGGTGGGACTTTAGCCCAGGCCTTCTAACACAGAGGTTGGCGCACAACCATTACATAATAAAGCACTTCTTTTTTGTGCAGCTATATCCTACACATTAAAATCAGACAAATTTAACATGACCAACTGCTACTCAAATCAACAACTTGCAAACTGGTGGAAGGAGTTGTCAAAAATGAAAGCAAGCATCCCTTATCAAAAAACACAAGTTCTGAAGAAAAGTCACTGGGCTAGAAATATTCACTCTGCTTCTCTCTCCACAGATACTGCCAGACCCATTGTGCTTTTCCAGCAATTTCTGTTTTTGGCCCTTAATCATCTATAAATATTTCCTAAACAGCATGATCTGGGATGTTATTACATGTCTCTGGAACTGGAACTGGAACCTCTTGTTCCAGAGGTAGGGACACTATGACTGTGCCACTCGATTTGCAATCATGCCTTGCATAAAGAAATACAGTTGTGGTCCAAGCACAAGACAGCACTGCATGACCTCCTCACAACAAAGCCCTTGATGATCTACCTTCAGCTGCTTCTCTAATGAATTTCCTCTACCATAAAAGGTCAGCTATAGGAGTATTCAATGAAAAGTGCAGAGCGCACACCTTAATTTGTCGAATAATGAATTAGTCCATCAAATAAGACCTATTAACACTCATTTCACAAGTGTTCAACAATGATCGTCTCCTACAAGAGACAATCCAAGCAAGTGACATTTAACAACATTACTACAACAAAGTCACCTACTATCAACATGCTGAGATTCACCCTTGGGCAGAAACTCAACAAGACTAGCTGCATAAATGCTACGACCTTTACTGCAAGTTAAAAACTGAATATTGCGTAAGTGGCTTAACTCCCTAAATCCAAAAGCGTTTCGACAATCAATAATGACCAAGTCAAAAACATGATGGAGTAAGATAGAATATTCCCCACTTACCTGGAAGGTGCAGAACAAGAGCATTCTAGAAGCTGCGTGGTATCAAAAAGACTGACACTGCATGGTCCAGATGAAGCATTCATACCCTCCAGCATCACAGCTACTGATTCTAACAGTCTCGAAGGCACACATCAAGAGCTTATCAGCAACATCTCCTAATTTCTAACACCTCAAAAGGACATCAAGAGGTGCTTGGAAACTCAAATCTCCTTGTGGGTCCATGAAAAGTCACATGACACCCCGCATTAGCTAGATATCACTACTCTGCAATCATCACGTGATAAAAATCCTGGAACTTGCTCTTTAACAGGATTGTGGGAGTATCTTCACCGCAAGGGCTGCAGTAGTTCAAGGAAAAGGTTCACCTCATGAACTACCTTCTCAAGGGCAACTAACGATGGGTAACAAAAAAATGCCAGCTTTGTCAGATATGCATATAATTCAAGTTTTCTTTGTAAATATCCTGCAGAAACAGTAAATGAAAATATCAACATTTGTTTAGAGATAAAACTCCAGCCTCAATGTTTATGTAAACAATAAACAGGAGCTGTTGATTGTTAAATTAAGCACAACATTGTTTCATTGTTTACCCTCAGTTCACAACATATTACAGATCATATTAATGGAAGGATAACTAGTGCTAAGCAATTGAAATAATCATCCATCCCCAGGTGACTATTGTTCTAGTTCATCCCATGTTCGCACTAAACAACAAAAAAGTAAGCATTACATCCAAGTTTTTCATCTTTCACTCATCAGGACTAGGACACAAGAAGTCAAAATTAGAAAGGCAACAATAACTTAGACAGCATGAGAAGCTAGTGCTAATTGGTTGGCACTGAGATGCAGCAGGAACTGTTCAGTATCAACCTTAGTTAACCCATTAAACACTGACCAGACATGTAGGTTCTAATTGATCAGGGCGTTGTCATGTAGAAATCAGCAAGGATTGTTAATCCCACAAACCTTTCCTCAACACACATAGTGCAATATTTGAAGAAGTTATTTTTACCAACAAAGAACAAGGGCCTGAGGTATGAATATACATAGCCTTTAGCATGTGCAGATGAATCACCCTGCAAACCCAACTGATAACCTTAATTTGGTTTCTGGTCTAATTCTTAGCATAGTGAGGATTTGGTAAAATGTTGTCCAATAGTAAAATCACCTGTAATCTTGAACATGGTGATCTGAGATTTGTAAGCAGAGGATGGTGGGGCACTATTGGTATGCTGCCTGCTGAAAATGATCAAAAGCATATATTATTTGACACAGTCCAGTAGCCACTGGGCATCTTTTCTATACCTGGCATGACATTGATGCTGAAACTCACATCCACATTAAACATTGGTGTGATAAGCAACGAATATATTTTGGCATGAAGAGCATCTTATTAGTGGAGAACACCACCTGTATATTTGCTGCAAAGTGGCAAGGTGAAAGACCATCAGACCATAAGATATAAGAGTCGAAATAGGCTATTCAGCCTATTGAGTCTTCTCGGCCATTTAATGAGATCATGGCTGATCTGATAATCCTCAGCCTCATTCTACTATCTTTTCCCTTTTATCCTTATTAAAAATCTAGCTCAGTCTTGAACAAACCAACTATATGACACGGCCATCTGCAGTAAAGAATTCCACAGATTCACTACCCTCAGAAAGGGAAACAATCTTTCCACAACTACCCTGTTAAATCCCCTAAAAATTTTGTATAGATAAGGTTGTCTCTCATTCTCCAAAACTGAATTAAGTAAAGGCCAAAGCTATTCACTCACTCCTCATGAGACAGTCTGTCCGTAACTGGGATCAACTGAGTGAACCTTGTATGGACTAGCATCAATGTCAGTATATTTTTCTTCAGGTAAGAGGATTCCCAAAACTGTTCATATCATTCCAGTTGTGGGCTTACTAGTGCATGGCATAGTACTAGCAAATTTTATACTCCATTCCTTTTGAAGTAACAGCCAACACACCATTTGTTTCCTTATTTTCTGCAGAAACTATGCTAGCTTGTTGTAGTTTATGCACAAGAACTCCGAAAATCCCTCTGTGTCATAGAGATATACAACATGGAAACATACCCTTTGGTCCAACTTTTCCATGCCGACCAGATATCCTAAATAAATCTAGTCCCATTTGTTAGCATTTGGTCTATATCCCTCTAAATCCTTCCTATTCATATACCCATCCAGGTGCCTTTTAAACGTTGTAATTGTATCAGCCGCTACCACTTCCTCTGGCAGTTCATTCCATACATGCACCACCAACTGCATGAAAAAGTTGCCCCTTAGACCCCTTTTAAAGCATTCCCTCTCACATTAAAGCTATACCCTCTAGTTTTGGACTCCCCCACCCCAGTGAAAAGACCTTGTCTACTTACCCAATCCATGCCTCTCACAAATGTTTATAAGGACACCTATCAGCCTCAGATGCTCCAGGAAAAATAGCCCCAGCCTATTCAGCCTCTCCCCATAGCTCAAACCCTTCAACCCCGGCCACATCCTTGTAAATCTTTTCTGAGACCTATCAAGTTTCACAACATCCTTCCTATAGCAGGGAGACCAGAATTGCACACAGTATTCCAATCGAGGCTTAACCCACGTCCTGTACAGCTGCAACATGATCTCCCAACTCCTATACTCAATGCACTGACCTATAAAGGCAAGCATACTAAACGCCTTCTTCACTAACATATCTACCTGTGACTCCACTTTCAAGTAACTATGAACGTGTACCCCAAGGTTTCTTTGTTCAGCAACACCACCCAGAACCTTACCATTAAGTGAGTAAGTCCTGGCCTGATTTGACTCTCCAAAAGGCAGCACCTCACATTTATCTAATTTAAACTCCATCTGCCACACCTCGGCCCATCGGCCCATCTGATCAAGGTCCTCTTGTACTCTGAGCTAAGCTCTTTGGCTGTCCACTATACCTCCAATTTTGGTGTCATCTGCAAACGTACTAAATATACCCCTTATATTCACATCCAAATCATTTATACAAATGACAAAAAGTAGTGGACCCAGCACCAACCCTTGTGGCACACCACTGCTCACAGGCCTCCAATCTGAAAAACAACCCACCAGCACCACCCTCTGTCTTCTACCTTCGAGCCAGTTCTGTATCCATATAACTAGTTCTCCCTATATTCCATATGATCCAACCTTGCTAACCAGTCTACCATGAGGAACCTTGTCAATCGCCTTACTGAAGGCCATATCGATCACATCCACCACTCTGCCCTCATCAATCCTCTTTGTTACTTCTTCAAAAAACTCATTCAAGTTCATGAGACACTATTTCCCACTCACTAAACCATGTTGACTATCACTAATCAGACCTTGCCTTTCCAAATACAAGTAAATCCTGTCCCTCAGGATCCTCTCCAACATGTCCACCACTGATGTTAGGATCACTGATCTACAGTTCCCTGGCTTTTCTTTACCACCTTTATTAAATAGTGGCACCACATTAGCCAACCTCCAGTCTTCCAGCACCTCACCTGTGGCTTAAGATGATACAAATATCTCAACAAAGAGCCCAGCAATTACTTCCCTAGCTTCCCAGAGTTCTAGAGTATACCTAATCACGTCCCAGGAATTTATCCACCTTCGTGCATTTTAAGACGTCCAACACCTCCTCCTCTGTAATACGGACATTTTTCAAAACATCGCTATTTATATCCCTACGTTGACTATCTTCCATATCCTTCTCCACAGTAAACACTAATGCAAAATACTCATTTAGTATCTTCCCCCAGGCTGAAGCTTTCTATAATCTTTCTTTATTCAAATAATATTGGGCTCTTCTTTTCTTCCTGCTGAAATGCATAACCTCATTTTCCCCAAATTAAATGCCAAGTTTATACCCACTTCCGTAACCTGTCCATATCCTTCTGCAGACAATGTACTGTCTTCAGCACCTGCCTTCCCAACCATTTTTGAGTCATCCACAAACTTAGCAATAGTTTTTCATTTTTCTCATCCAAGTCATTAATATATATTGTAAATAATTGTGGTCCCAACATTCATTCTTGTGGGATTCCTCCAGATACACATTGGCATCCTACAAATGTTCACCTTATTCCAAGTCTGTTTTATATTAGTTATACTGATATATAGCTTCAACATTATTGGGTCTTATTAAGCCTAATGTGTGGTATATTATCATGTGCCTTTTGATAATCCCAATATATTACATCCACTGCTTCCCCTTCATCTATTCCACTTGCTACCTCCTCAAAAGAACGCAAATAAATTTATCAGGCACCGTCCCAAACTGAATGCTAAATTCTACCATGCATGGTCACTGTTTCCTAGGGGGATCTTTTACTTTGAAATTGTTTATTAAACCTACCTTATTACACATTATCAAATCAAAAACGGTCAGATTCAGATTTACAATATATTTTCTGATTGGATCCACGTGACATATTGTTCCAGGAAGCTGTCCCAAATATAATATTTGTTGTACCTCATGGCAACTTCTGTCAGTCTCACTTTCCCAATTTACGCGATTTACCCATCATTAAAGTTACCCATCATTAACATACTGCCTTTGTTACTTGCCCTTATTATCTCCTGATTCATACAGCTATCATATATGACAGGGAATCAAAGGGCCTCTCTAAACTACTCTCACTAGTCTTTCCTTGCCCTTTTTATTTCTTACCTCCACCCATATGGACTCCGCATCTTCCAATCCAAGATCATTTCTTACTATAATACATATTCCGTACATACGTTAACCTTTTCTTCATGCCTGTCCATTTGAAAAGTCACATATCCCTGAGTGCTTAGATCCCAGCTTTGATCTTTTTTAACCATGTCTCTATGATGCCTAGAATATCAAACCCATTAACCTATATTTGCAACATGAATTCATTTATTTCGTTCTGAACATTGCAAACATTCAAGTAAACAGCAATTACTTTTGCCTTTTTAACCTTTTTTTTTCTTCCTTTGGTCCCGTTTACTGCTGTTTTTCCATGTTTGTTCACTGTCCCTTCCTGTCCCACTCTGGGTATTGTTTTCCAAAGTAGCTGCCTTGTAATGCGGTCATATCTCATGCTTCGTGAGCCTACATTGCCCCCCTCCCTAACCCTGCCTCTTTTAATTAGTTTTAAGTGCCCTCCACAGTCCTAGTTATTTTGATTCTTCAGCACAGTTCAAGTGAAGCCCATCCCACTGGAACACCTCTCAACACTGGTGCCAGTGTCCCACCAACTGAAACCCAACACCCCCAAACAATCTTTAGGCCACTGATTTAACTCCAACTTAATTTACCTTATGCCAGTTTGTCCATGGCTCAGGTAGTAATCCAGAGATAATTAAGTTGAAGATTCTTCTTTTCAATTTAGCTTGTAACCATTCAAAATCTTTTAGCAGAATCTCCTTTTTATTCCTATCATTCTTGTTAGTATCAACGTCAATTACATCAGCAGGATCCCACCCCTTTCATTCGAAGTTCTTCTCCAGTCATGAGAAGCTGTCCTTGACCCAGATAACAGGCAGCCAGCAAGCGTAACTTTCAAAACTCCTGCTCAATGCTGCAGAGAACAGTACCTATCCCCCTAATAATATTGTCCCCAACCATTACGATGTTTTATTTCTTCCCCCCAGGAGCCATGAATGATTTGAGACTTTCCTGTGCCCAGGTGTCTTGGTCAGTTTGCTCATCCTCTTTGAAATCCCCAATATTTTCCACATAGCTTGCAACAGCCTCTTTGGGCAATTGAAGTGCCAAAGATCTTCGACGAGAACTTCCTGGGTTCCCACACATACCTCACTTGCAATCACACCTTCCTGTCAGTGATCACAGATCAATTTTTAATTATGTAATCGGAGGGATGCGATCATCCTCGGGAGTAAAGAGTCCAGGTAACTGTCCTCTTCCCTAATTGGATCCAAGTTCAGGAGTTGGAGTGTGAACTGCACCAATTGGGGCAAAGTTCCTCAAGCTGCAAACACTTAGCACAATTAACTTCACCTGTTGCTCCAATTTTTAAGACACCTTCAGAGGTAGCCTGTGCACATTCAGGGCCAAAATGCGTGACCATTAGCAGTTTAAGAAATTCCAACAAAAACAGTAACTGATTACTTGATCAGAGTCAGCATCATTATACAGGATGGGATTGCCCTGTATGTTCTATTTTCGCATCACGTTTGTTTGGTAAGTAGATAGCTAAGGCCCCCATGCACAAACTTGCCAATTTCCGATCTTGCAGCATGTGGAACTAAAGAAATCCTGACACACTGACCAGTGAATGCAGGCTTGCAGTGTATCGCAGCATGTTTCTCAACTAAAACACAAAAGAAAGGAAACTCATTTGATTGCTGGTAAATATGAGCACAGGACGAGTTTATTTCACAGTATATGGAAATTCTTTGTTACAGCTATGGGTTCAAAAAGGCAAGGAAGTTATTCATCATTGCATTAACTATGATAACTGGCAAAGATGTTAACAAAAACTGGGTCCTACGGGATCCCATCGCTCCCCTGTTTAAGAAGGGAGAGAGGCAGAAAACAGGAAATTACAGGTCGGTTAGCCTGACCTCGGTCATTGGTAAGATTTTCAGAGCCCATTAAGGCTGAGATTTCAGAGCATTTGAATGTGCATGGTAAAACAGAGTTGAGTCAGCATGGCTTCATCCAGGGGAGGTCATGTCTGACAAATCTATTAGAATTATTTGAGGCAGTAATGAACAAGTTAGTCGAAGGAGAACTGAAATAACCGCACATAAGCCAGTATCCTGTTACCAAGTCAACCCCTTACTTCTGTGTGAATTGTATGCGGGCTGTGACCCGCTAGCTCAGAGCCAGTCCCTAGAATGCAGAGATGCTCTAAATCTCCTATTTATATCTGTCAGCCAGGGTTCCTTGATAGGCCCAAGTTAACAACCCCAATTAAGGATCTCATTGTCAATGAGATCTGTCTGGTCCTCATTCCAATCACTACAATGGCCAAAGTATATGATATATTTGGGCTTTGACAAGGTGTCACACAGGAGGCTCTGAAATAAGTACCCACGGTGTAAGGGGCAAGGTACTGGCGTGGAGAGAGAATTGGCTGACCAGAAGGCAGAGTGAGAATATAGGGTTCTTTTTCAGGGCAGCAGTGGAGTTCTGCAGGGGTCAGTGTTGGGACCACAACTATTCAGATTATAACAATCTTGGACAAAGGAAATGAGGACGTTATCGCTAGGTTTACAGATGATACAAAGATAGGTGGAGGGACAGGTAGTGTTGACGAAGCAGGGAGGCCACAGAAGACTTGGAGGGGCTTGGAGAGTGGGCAAAGAAGTGGCGGATGGTATCAAATGGGGGGAAAAGTGTGAGGTTATGCATTTTGGCAGGAAGAACAGGCATAGACTATTATCCAAATGGTGAAAGGCTTCAGAAATCTGGAGCTAAAAGGGACTTGGGTGTCTTGTTCAGGATCTCTTCAAGTTAATGTGTTGGTTCAGTTAGCAGCTAAGAAGGCAAATGCAATGTTGGCATGTATTTCAAGAGGGCTAGAATACAAGAGCAGGGATGTACTTCTGGAGTCGTAGAGGCTCTGGTCAGACTGCATTTAGAATATTGTGTGCAGTTTTGGGTCACATCTCTAAGGAAAGATGTGCTGGCCTTGGAGAGGGTCAAGAGAAGGTTTACAAGAATAATCATGGGGATTAAGGGCTTGTCACATGAGGAGCAGTTGAAGACTGAGTCCGTTGTCTTATGTAGAAGGATGATGGAGGAGGATCTCATTTCAACTTGCAGAATACCAAAGAGGCCTGGTAGATTGAATCAACGTGAGAGATGATGTTTCCACAGCTGAGAGAGATTAGGACCCATGAACACAGGCTCGGTGAAGGGACAACCCTGTAGAGAGGAGATGAGATGAGGGAGAATTTCTTTAACTGTAGGGTGGTAAATCTGTGGACCTCATTGCCGCAGAAAGCTGTGGTGGCGAAGTCACTGACTATATTCAAGATAGAGATAGGTAGGATCCTGATTAGTAAGAGGGTCAAGGGTTTTGGGGAGAAAGCAGGAGAATGAGGTTGACAAATATATCAGTCATGGTCACAAATGGCAAAGCAGACTTGATAGACTGAACTCTGTTCCTATACAGTATAGTACTATGGTATGCAATACAATTACTTTGGGCATACGTCTGCGGGTGAAACGGAAATGAACTGTATGACTTGCTAAGTTCATGAATTTTATGAGAACAGATTCAGACACTAGTGGTACATTTAGATTGCCTCAATGACATTTTAAAAATTCATTCATGGGTTGTGGATGTCACTGGCTTACCCAGCATTTATTGCCCATCCATAGCTGAATTCGAGAAGACGGTAATGAGCAGCTTTCTTGAACCGCTGCAATCCGTTTGCCACAATGTCATTGGAGAGGGAGTTCCAAGATTTTGACCCAGTGACAGTGAAGGCATGGTAATGTAATTCCAAATCAGGACAATGACTGGTTTGGAGGGAAGCTTGCAGGTGGTGGTGGTGTGCCCATGTATCTGCTGTCCTTCTCAATAGTAGTGGCGGTGGTTTCAGAAGTCTAAGGAGACTTGCTGAATTTCAACAGCACATCTTAGAGATAGTACATATTGCTACCGAGTGTTGGCGATGGAGAAAGCGAATGTTTGAGAATGTGGTATCAATCAAGCAGGTTGCTTTGTCTCGGATGGTATCAAGCTTTCTGATTGTTGCTGGAGCTACACTCAGAGGCAAGTGAAGAGTGTTCCATCACACTCCTGACTTGCACCTTGTGAATGGGGACACAGGCTTCAGGGAGTTAGGGATGGAGTTACTTGTTCCAGGATTCAAGCCACTAACTTACTGTTGTTGCCACAGCAATTTTATGGCAAGTCCAGTTCAGTTTCTAGTCAATGGTAACTCCCAGAATGTTGATGCTGGGGGATTCAATGATGGTAATGCCATTGTATGTCAAGAGGCAATGATTGGATTCTGTCTTGAATCAATGATTAGATTCTTCCTTGAATGGACATTGCTCAGTACTGTGTTGCATGATTGTTATTTGTGACTTGTCCACCCAAACCTGTATATCATCCAGGTCTTGCTGCATTTTAGCACAAACAATATCGCCACTTCTGACATTATGATAGACGGAAGGTCATTGATGAAGCAGCAGGGTCTAGGAGGTTCACCTTGAGGAACTCCTGGGGAGATGACTGACCTTCAAAAACCACAAGGATCTTCCTTTGTGCGAGGTAAAATTCCAACAAGTGGAGAGATTTCCCTCTAATCTTCTCCCCACAATTCCCATGGACTCCAGTTTTGCCAGGACTCCTTGATGCCACACTTGATCAAATATGGCCTTGTTGTCGAGGGCAGTCACTCTCACTTCACCTCCAGAATTCAGCCTTTTTGTCCATGTTTGAACCAAGGTTGGAGGTTAAGAGATTAGGTGCCTGAGCAGAATGCAAATCAAGTGTCAGTGAGCAAGTTATTGCTAAGCAAGTTCTGCTTGATAGCACTATTAACAACACCCTCTATCACTTTACTGATAATTGAAACTAAATTGATGGGCAATGATTTGTCCTGTGTTTGGTGAACGTGACACACCGGAGAAATTTTGCACATTGTCAGGTTAGATTTCAGCTGGACAGAACAGGCTGGCTTGGGGTGTGGCAAGTTCTGGAGCAAAAAGTCTTCAGTATTATTGTCAGGTCTCACAAGCTTTGAAGTATCCTGTGCTTACAGTCATTTCTTGCTATCAGACGGAATGAGTGGAATTGGCTGATGACTGGCATCTATAATGCTAGGGACCTTTAGTGGATGGATCAGTCACTCTGCATTTCTAGCTAACAATTATTGTGAATGCTTCAGCTTTGTCTACTGCACTGATGTGCCTGGCTCCCTTATCATTGAGGATGTGATACTTGTGAAGCCTCCTCCTTTGGTAAGGTGTTTAATTGTTTACCACTGTTCACAACTAGATGAGCAGAGCTCAGATCTAATCAGTTGGTTGTGGAGTTCCTTAGCCCAGCCACTTCCTGCTTAGGCTGTTTAGCACAGAAGTAGCTCTGTTTTATTGCTTCAATAGGTTGATACCTCATTTATAGCAATGTCTGATCCTGGCATGCCCTCCTGTACTCTTCGTTAAACTAGGATCAATCCCCAGGATTGTTGGTCATGGTAGAACGTGGCACGACATGAGGTTGAAGATTATGTTCGTGTACAATTCTGAGCTGCTGGTGACTCACAGCACTTGATGACTGCTCAGTCATTTCGTACTGATAGTGGCACAGGACACAGAAGATGGGCATCTGCTATGTGAAGACAGAACTGGTCTCCACAAAGACTGTGCAATGATCACTCTTACTGAAAATGTAATGAATCAATGCATCTGCAGAAGGCAGATTGGAGAGAGCGAGGTTAAGTATGTTTTCCTTCTTGCTGGTTCTCTCATTACCCACCACAGGTTCAGTCTAACACTTGGACTTGGCCAGCTCAGCAATGCTGCCGAGCCACTCTTTGCGATAGGCACTGAAGTCTCCTAACCAACACAAATTCCGCAGCATTGCCACTCTCTGTGCTTTCTCCTAGAGGGTGTAATCCCATATTTCACCTGATACCATGAGACTTCATAGACCTAGAAGTCAACGTTGAGGATTCCCAGGGCAATTTCATATCACGACCTCCACTTCTGCTGGGTCTGTTGTTGGAACAGGGCATACCCACGCATGGTGATGGTATTTTCTGAGACCTTGTGTTTAAAGTATGATTTTGAGAGGGTGGCTACTCAGGCTGTTGCTTAATTAGTCTATGAGACAGCTCTCCCAATTTGGGCACGAGCCCCCAGATGCCAGTAAGGTTGACAGGCCTGAGTTTGTTGTTGTCATTTATTGTGCTTTAGTCAATGACAAGTGGTCCATTTGATGTCATTCTGTGTTTTGTGGCTGATACAACTGAATGGCTTGCTGGACCATTTCAGAGAACAGTTAAGAGTGAAGCACATTGCTTTGGGTGTGGAGTTACAGAATTGATAAGAATGGCAGCTTTCCTTCCCTAAAGGACTTAGCGAACCAGCTAGTCATCACTAGACTTTTAAACCAGATTTTTACTGAATTCAAACTCCACCAGCTGCCATGGTTAGATTCAAACCCATGACATCAGAACATTGCCTGGGTCTTTGGATTGCTTGTGCAGTGACAACAGGACTACTTTCTTGCCTCCCCCACCTTGTGCAAGTATCAATTGGTCTCTTGAGTAGTACATGGGTAAACAGGCTAGCAATATCGAAGCAGCACAGAGACAAGGTACTGTACTTGACACGTAGGTCTTGTATGGTCTTCATGAAAGTGTAGGGATTTGTCAGTATATGTGGAAATTAATTAAAAATGCTTGGAGAAGCTCGCTTGAACCTTTGGCTACTTGTGTATTGCCAGTCATAGATAAAACAGTCTTTAAAGGGATATACCCTTTGTAAATCTTGGGCAGTTCCTGTATACATGAGCCATGAGGCTGAATCCTATCATATTCCACCAGGCAGGTTAACACTCAAAGGAAGTCCATCAAATGCCTAAACAGGTCTTATAAATAGGAACATGGAACTATTATTGAGCGTAATGTACATTTTGTTGATGTAATCATGTTGTCTAGGATTATTCTAGTCTCTTTCTGGATGCTTGTTAAGGTTGGGCTTGAGTTTAAACAATGTTACCGGCCAGCCATTTGCACTTCACATGAAAATTTGCCAAATCATTCCATGTTCCACAACAGGCATGTTCCACAACTGCCCAACACACTGTCAGGGCCTCACCAGACTTGCTGACTGCTAGTTTTTGATGAAAAAACTGGTAACAAAGGTGTTCAAACTGATCAAATATCTCTCCCTGATTAGGGTGGAATAAAGGCACAAAGTTGAAACTATGAGTGAAAATAAACTCCTTGTTTACAGAGAATGCATGCTCAGAGTGACTTATCACATATACGCTGCCATCATTAATTGTGCTGTCAAACCGCTTCCTTTTAGCCACATTTCAAGTGGGTATTGTTTATGACATAACATCTATTGAGGCAAGGTAGTAACACAAACTGATCAAATTGAAGAATGAAAGAAATCTGTACTCTTTTCACCAAAGATAATTTAGAGCATGACATGTATAGGTAATCTCGCAACTGACATAAAAGCATGCTCAATTGTCAGACAGAATCTCACTTTAACATTGTAAGTGTGTTTACAAATTAATACTGGAAAGATCTCGGGTTTTAGTACACTTTTAGAGAAGTTCAAGGGATGGTTTGCTAGGTCTTAAACTTTCCAGGGAGTTTAACTATGTTGCAGTTTGTCATTTATTGTACCTTTGCCTCAGGTATACAAATAATTGGTTGATAGTACAGAAATTAAACATTGCTAAAGAGAGACAAAGTCAAAGCTTGTCGTCTTGCATTCATCAGAATTAGAAGACAAGAAACCAAACTTACAAGGGAAATAATTATTTATACAACAGGGGAAGAGGATGCAGATCGAACTTAGATTGTATGATTTAATTTTGCATTCAATTTAAGGGTAAGAAGTATGGATTTAAGATCAGTAGTTTTACATTTAAATAAAGACAACGACGAGATTAAGGAGAAAAGAGATGACTGAAATGAACTGAGAGATAAAGTTAAAGATAAGGCAGTAGAGATGTAGTGGCAAACATTTAAAGATATTTAATAGTGAGATATTAAACAACTATTTATTTGAATGCCCATTCCATAACTAATATCCAAAACATTCCAGTGAGAAAATAAAGACTGTCTCAGAATGATGCACAATCTGTGGCTAACTAAGGAAGTTAAGAACAGTATTAAATAGATAGAAAAGGAGGACGTTTGTACGAAGAGTAGGATGTACAGAATTTAAAACCACAGAATAATTAAAACATAATGAGGAAAAAGTCAGAGTTTGACAGACAGCGAGCTGAAAATATAAAAGAACAGATAACAAGGAGTTTCTTAAGTTTTTGTAAACAAAGAATAAATAAACTGAATGTTGGCATTCTAGAATGAGAGTCTGAGAAATTCATAATGGGAAATAAGGAAATGGCAGAAATATTGACAAATACTGTGTATCTGCCTTCACTGTAGAGGATAAAAATAAAAAAATCACAAAAATACATGTAAATCAAGAGGGGAAAGGTCAGAAGTAATATAAACAATAAATCATCAGGGAAATAGTACAGAGAAATTTGTTAAAAGTTAAAGGCTGACAAGTCCCGACGATCTAGGACCGAACTAAGAAGTGGCTGCTGTGATAGTAGATGAGAGATAGCAGGAACTGCAGATGCTGGAGAATCCGAGACAACAAGGTGCAGAGCTGGATGAACACAGCAGGCGAAGCAGCATCATAGGAGCCGAAAGGCTGACGATTCGGGCCGAGACCCTTCATCAGAAATGGGGGAGGGGAAGGGGGTTCTGAAATAAATAGGGAGAGAGGGGGAGGTGGATAGAAGATGGATAGAGGAGAAGATAGGTGGAGAGGAAACAGACAGGTCGAAGAGGCGGGGATGGAGCC
>NC_063337.1:80176058-80204384 GCF_021869965.1 Rhincodon typus
GGTAGGAGATGGGGGTGCGGCTTGAGGTGGGAGGAGGGGATAGGTGGGAGGAAGAACAGGTTAGGGAGGCAGGACGAGCTGGACTGGTTTTGGGATGTGGTAGGGGGAGGGGAGATTTTGAAACTTGTGAAATCCACATTGATACCATTGGGCTGCAGGGTTCCCAAGCGGAATATGAGGTGCTGTTCCTGCAACCTTCGGGTGGCATCGTTGTGGCACTGCAGGAGGCCCAGGATGGACATGTCGTCTGAGGAACGGGAGGGGGAGTTGAAATGGTTCGCGACTGGGAGGTGCAGTTGTTTATTGCGAACCGAGCGTAGGTGTTCTGCAAAGCAGTCCCTGAGCCTCCGCTTGGTTTCCCCGATGTAGAGGAGGCCACAACGGGTACAGCGGATGCAGTATACCACATTGGCAGATGTGCAGATGAACATCTGCTTGATGTGGAAAGTCTTCTTGGGGCCTGGGATGGGGGTGAGGGAAGAGGTATGGGGGCAGGTGTAGCACTTCCTGCGGTTGCAGGGAAAAGTGCCGGGTGTGGTGGGGCTGGAGGGGAGTGTGGAGCGGACAAGGGAGTCACGGAGAGAGTGGTCCCTCCGGAAAGCAGATAAGGGTGGGGAGGGAAAGATGTCTTTGGTGGTGGGGTCCGATTGCAGATGGCCGAAGTGTCGGAGGATGATGCGTTGGATCCGGAGGTTGGTGGGGTGCTACGTGAGGACGAGGGGGATTCTTTTTTGGTTGCTATTGCGGGGACGGGGTGCGAGGGATGAGTTGCGGGAAATGTGGGAGACATGGTTGAGGGAGTTCTCGACCACTGAGGGGGGGAAGTTGCGGTCCTCGAAAAACGAGGACAACTGAGATGTACGGGACGCCTCATCCTGGGAGCAGATGCGATGGAGGTGAAGGAATTGGGAATAGGGGATGGCATTTTTGCAGGAAGGTGGGTGGAAGGAAGTGTACTCTAGGTAGCTGTGGGAGTCGGTGGGCTTGAAATGGATATTGGTTTCTAGGTGGTTGCCCGAGATGGAGACAGAGAGGTCCAGGAAGGAGAGAGAGAGGTATTAGAGATGGTCCAGGTAAACTTAAGGTTGGGGTGGAAGGTGTTGATGAAGTGGATGAACTGTTCGAGCTCCTCGTGGGAGCACGAGGCGGTGCCGATACAGTCATCAATGTAATGGAGGAAGAGGTAGGGTTTAGGGCCAGTGTAGGTACGGAAGAGGGATTGTTCCACGTAACGTACAAAGAGGCAGGCGTAGCTTGGGCCCATGCAGGTACCCATGGCCACCCCCTTCGTCTGTAGGAAGTGGGAGGAATTGAAAGAGAAGTTGTTGAGGGTGAGGACGAGTTCGGCTAAGCGGATGAGGGTGTCAGTGGAGGGGGGACTGGTCGGGCCTGCGGGACAGGAAGAAGCGGAGGGCCTTTAGGCCATCTGTATGGGGAACGCAGGTGTATAGGGACTGAACGTCCATGGTAAAGATGAGGTGTTGGGGACCAGGGAATTGGAAGTTCTGGAGGAGGTGTCACGGACTTAGGTAGGGAGTTCCTGGACCAAGGGGAAGAAAACGGAGTCCAGATAGTTGGAGATAAGTTCGGTGGGGCAGGAGCAGGCGGAGACAATGGGTCGACCAGGGCATTCAGGTTTGTGGATTTTGGGGAGGAGATAGAAGCGGGTGGTGCGGGGTTGGGGAACAATGAGGTTGGAGGCCGTGGGTGGGAGGTCACCTGAGGTGATGAGGTTGTGGATGGTTTGGGAGATGATGGTTTGGTGCTCGGGGGTGGGGTCATGATCAAGGGGGTGGTAGGAGGAGGTGTCAGAGAGTTGGCGTCTGGCCTCAGCGATGTCGCGGTCAGTGCGCCATACTACAACTGCACCTCCCTTGTCCGCGGGTTTTATGGTGAGGTTGGGATTGGAGCAGAGGGCTGCACGTTCTGCGGGGGAGAGGTTGGAGTGGGTGAGAGGGGTGGAGAGGTTGAGGCGATTGATGTCTCGACAGCAGTTGGAGATGAAGAGGTCAAGGGAGGGTAGGAGGTCTTGGGGTGGTGTCCAGGAGGAGGGGGTGATAGTAGATGCACTGGCTTTAATTTTTCAACATTTCCTAGATTCTGGAAAGCTTCCATTGATATGAGAAAATAGTGAATATAATTGTTTTGTTCAAAAAAAAAAGGTAATAAAAAAACAGGGAGTTACCAGATCAATTAGCTAACAATTGTCATTGTTAAATGGAAGAAATCTATTCTTGAGGTGGTTATAGATGGGCTTTTAGAAAATCTTAATGCAATCAGGTGGAGTCAACATGGGAATTTATCCAATGTATGAGAAATTGTGTTCAAGTAATTCATTAGCATCCTCTGCGAAAGGAACAAGCAACATGGATAAAGGAGGACCTGTAGATGTGGTGTACGTGGATTTCCAACAAGACATTTAATAAAGGGGCACACCCTAAGGTACATGAACTGAGTGCTCATGGTGTAGGGGGTAACATCATCATGAGTAGAGGATTGGCTAGATAATTGGAAGCTGAGAGTTGAGATTAATGTGTTAATTTTGGGTTGGCAAGCTGTAACGAGCACTCTGTCACAGGGATCAGGACTGGGGCCTTAACCATTTACAATTGATAGCAATTACGTGAACGAATAGACCAACTGAATGGTGCTAAATTTGTCGATGATACCAAGATCAGGTAGAAAATTAAATTACAGAGTATATAAGGAGTCAGCAAAGGGATACAGACAGGTTAAGTGAGTGGGCAAACATTTGCAAGATGAAGTACAATTTGTGAAAACATGAATGGAAAGATTTCAGAATTATGTGGTACAGGAGAAGTTAGGTTTATTTTTGTATGATTTACAACAAATTAGTATGCTGATACGGCAAATGATCAGAAAAACAAATGGAATATAGTGTTTAATGAGAAGGAAACAGAACATTAAAGTAGTGAAATTTTGCTCAAGTTATCAGGGGCATTGGTAAGACCATGGTGTACAGTTTGAATCTACTTAAGAAAGGACATAATGATATTAACAACTGTTCAGAAAAGGTTCACTCAACTGATTACGAGAATGAAAAGTTTATCTTGGGAGGCAAGGTTAGACAGGTTGAGTTTGCAACCATTCAATTTTAGAACAATGAGAGATAATCTTATTTAAACATAAGATTCTGCAGCAGGTAGATAGGGAAATTTCTCCTTATGGAGGAAACTAGAAATAGCGCTCACCACAACGCGTCTCCCATTTAAGACAGAGGAGGGGGAAGTTTTTTTTTCCTCACAGGGTTACAAGTCTTTGAAAGTCTCTTCACCCAACAGCAGTTGAGGCAGAGTGACTCAGGATTTTTAATGCTGGATTCTTGATTGACAAAGCAATCAAAGGTTAACAGATGCAGACAGAAAAGTAATGTTGAGGCCGTAATAAGCCACATTCTGATCAAATGGCGGAGCAGGGCCAAGTTGCTTACTCATGTATCTAACATGCCCGTTTGTACTAAAGCTGTAAAGTAGAAAAATATGAACACAACACACTAAAACGTACAGTCCAAAAATCAATACATAATCTATTTAAAAGCTCAGGAAAGTTCAGTCGAGAGAACTTAATTGACAGCTTTCTCCCGGAAATGGCTGTATCCCGTCCTATATTGGATAACATTGAAAGATCCGAACCAATCAGCTAAATGACATGGCAGAGATAGTAAGAACGGCCGATGCTGGAGTCTGAGGTAATGCAGTGTGAAGCTGGAGGAGCACAGCAGGCCAGGCAGCATCAGAGGAGCAGGAAAGCTGACGTTTTAGGTCGGGACCCTTTACAGGTCCTGACCCAAAATGTCAGTTTTCCTGCTCCTCTGATGCTGCCTGGCCTCTTGTCTTCCTCCAGCTCCGCACTGTGTTAAATGACATGACAGTTGCCTCTGACCTCAAAGAAAAATGTATTTCCCTTTTGACTTTCCAACCAGAACTTCCTGTCTTGAAGCAAGGCATTTTTTTCAGTATTCCATAAGCAGGACTGTTGAGGATAAGGTATAAGTACATGCCTCCTTTGAATGTTACTAACTCAAGTAACTCCATTCAAGACCAACATGCCTGCAGCATTTCAGTAAGATTTTTAAGTTTGTTGGGACTTGTATTCCAAACTATTTCAAATATTTAAAGACTTTTATTTGCTGCTATGAGTTTGTGGTGGTGGGATGGGAGTGGGAAGGTTGAACAGTCAGGGATGTAGGGAGGGTTAGAGTTTAGGCCTGACCAAAAATACCAGGAGAATAGGGTAACTGTCTAGTTCATTATAGATCATCAGGTTCAAGTCTCCAACATCGAAGTTAGTGCCTGAAGGATTCTTATTGAAATCTAGGCTGCATAAATCACCAACCAGACTGCCTAAACATCTGCACTTTAGGCCCTGCAAGATGATCAGTCTACCTTAATTTACTCTGGTAAGTGCAACGTCACAAAAATTTGAAAACAAGGGAAGGTGATTCTTTCATGCCGCTGCTATGTATTTTCCATGAACAGGATACTGCTGTCAAGTCAAACAGATGTTCTACCTACCACACAAATGAGGTCTATGAGTTTTTATGTCAGAGATACCATATGTGAGCCATGTCTGGTGGATTGTATCAAAAAGCACAACTCTTCGGGTAGTCGCAATAGTCTGAATATGAAGCATATGAAACCAGCCCATGTTTTTTTTTAAAACAGCATCCAAGGTTAATAGTGATTCTGCAATTATATCACATTTAATGAAGAATCCAGAGCGTGCCAACAGTGACAAAAACAACTCATTGAAGATAACAAACTGGGTTTCCTATATGGCTCATATGCATTTGCTTGAAGCTACATGTATTCATACACAGGGTCCAGATAACAGAAAAAATGGAATTTTGGTCATTCATTGTGCTCTTTCAGTTCAACAAAATATGGATATCACTGTTCCCTGGTACATTCCCATGCCAATGCCCTGTCCAGAGTCTGCCAACCAACTAATCAGCATCCTGTTTCTCATATAATGTAAATTGTTGTTCTCTTAAATGTGATTTCTTACTTTAATTTAAACGTTTCACTCACAGCTTGGATGTATGCTTCAAGGAGAAAGTAAGTACTGGAGTTAAGAATTAATGAAGTAACAAAAAGACTTATACAGACAGTCTATGGAAGGAATTGAAGCGAAAATAAAGCATAGACTAGAAATTGGAAATTTCAAAATTCAGGGTTGATTTCCTCTATGTTGACTTCAAAGTTATAAGAATTCATGGACAAGAAATGGAATGACCAACTAACAGGATGGATAGTAGTAAGAGAGCAAGTGTCAAGAACAGTATAACAAATTGATGCGTATAGATACAAAACAATCCAAAAGGAAGTTCCAGGATGTTGACCCAGTGACCGTGAACAACCGGCCGTGTCTTTCTAGATGTTCTCTGGAAGCCCTTTAAGTTGGTGAGTGAAGCAGGAAGTTGCCTTAATTTTATCTTTTGGGATTTTGAGCAGTTTAGCAAGCTGTTCTACATAGCTGTGAACTGAAAAATCCACAGCAGATAAAGCTGTGTTGTAAGCACTAAAGTCTAGCTTTATTAAAAGGCCCAATAACACTCTTTGAAATGTTTAAAACCAGTAACTCATCGTCACACTGAAAAAGAGGGCAAGTCCAACAAAATGCCACATAATGGAAACAATGTTTCATACATACATAGATATTCAGAGCTTATTAAAGGCAGAAATGTAGTTTAATACAGCTCTTATTCTCATTTACTGTACATATTTGCCTGAGAACGTTGCTTTATCAACAATTAAACAAATGAATGTGGTTGACTTTGTTCTTAATCTAGCAACAATGTTGACAACACATATACACTTCAACAAAGACTGCTTTTAAACAAGCAAAAACTGAGCACCAAGATAGTCTAAATAATGAATCTAGCAAAATCTTTACAATGCTACTTTTCTGCTGACGCTGATTCAGATCTAGATGTCCTTGTCCCTCGCCTGGAGAAGGTTCAAATTACAGCTTTTTTTAAAAAAATCCATTTTTCATTTATATGATAGCACTGTTCAATCATAATGTAATAATTACATGTGAGAAGTGGTACCATAGTGTCTACACACAATGACAAGGACTCACTAAAATAGATTTTAAGTACAGCAGGGCTCGTTCTAGAATATTCTGGAGTTGTCCAATAACTGTTGCAAAAACCACTTCCTGTAAGGCTGAAGATAAATTAAGATCGGTTTGTTTTGCACAATAAACTGCAAATTGTGATATATCAATCATGCCAGTGTAGAAAGCCAAAACATTCTATGCCTTTGGTGACAGTGTCCATTCCTCACTTTAAAAGAATTTCCTCCAGTTCCTCCCAAAAACAGAAAGAAGTTGAGCTATGAATTTAAACATACCACAGGTAAGTTTAACATTTCAACATATTCTGCTACTCTAAACTATGCAACACACAAGCCACTAACAATACACTGGACCATTTCAAATCCCCAGCTACAGATGATAAACCAAAATTCAAAAGGAACTCCTATATAAACTATTCCACTATAAACAATGTAGCAACACTTAACTTAGTGAACAAAATTTTTAAAAAGTACGTTTTACCACGAGGAGATAAAGGGATGAGATCGGTGGCCATGGGTAGAACTACAAAGGAGGAGAAACTGCCTACCCAGAAAACATTTTAAATGGAAATGCAATAACATTTCAGAAGAATGATGCATTTAGACAAGCAAGTTTGAGGAGCACCAAAATCTGGTGATCATTTACAATCAAATGAAAAAGTCAAAACTCAAGTATTGATAGAAAAGAGTCTGTATTATCCTTTTTGTCCAAAACCTTTGTTATAAAGCATAACTATCATGTTGTTTCTAAACATCCAAATTCTAAAAATTGAGAGAAACATTTTGTCTTTCCACTTTCGGTCAGACCATCAGCATACTCATTAAACTACTGTAGCTTGAGAGTAGAGACTTCATCGTTGCAAACGTAAGCATGATGAAATGCCAAGTAAGATGACTAATCAGAACGGCAAACCAAACGATGACATTTAACCAGAGTACAAGTGTAATTCACGCTTAACTGAACCTTAATCTCAAGTGTAATGTTTTGCTATTTTTACGTCAAATGCGTGAAAATAAACCAAGGGGTTTACACATCTCTGTTGTGTTAAATTAAGAATTGTTCCTTCATTGCACTTCAAATAATTTACTTGGAAATGGGATCTATGAAACACCTATTTAATTCCTGCATTTAGGTGTGTTCTCATTTGCATATAATTAGCAAAAACAAAATTTAAGATTGCCAATTCAGCACCAGATGCATAAATAACATGGAAAAAATGGAATAGGAGGGTCATTGGACTGAATCATTTACTCCTGTTCCCATCGAGCTTGCTCTGCTGATGAACTAGATCATGACTGATTTGAACCCCAATTCTATTTACTCAGCTTTCCTCTAAGGTATGACACAGCTCCCAAATAAATGCCCTAGTTTGGAATATGTCCAGCAACTCCCACCTTTTGGGAGCTAATTTCCCTTTTGTACTGAACAGTGTAAAAAAAAAAGCATCCCGATTTCATTCCCAAATGGCCCAGCTATAATTTTAAAATTATACCTTGCTTTTCTTGATTCCATAGGTATGGTTTCTCTGCATTTAATCTATCAAATACTTTTAACATCTTGATCAGGTCATCATTTAATCTTCCAGAATCAAGGGAACAAATTTACGTAATTATCCTTAGAATTTAACTTCTACCTAATACCATCCTGGTAAATCCGAATTGCACTTTCTCCAAAGGTCAATATGTCCTGCTACTTTATAAATGTGGAGTCTGACTTGGTCAGACTCTGAACGACTGCCTCACCATCATCTTCAGACTGGTTGAGATAATAGTCAACCTTCTCCTTTATCATACATGACCACCAGCTTCAAATCACTTCTATAATTAAAATTCCAAAAGTCTTTGCTGCTCTGTAGTATCTAGCTTCTTACAATTTAGATAATATTTTGTGCTTTGTAAATCCAAAGTGAACAAACTTCACATTTGCCAAAGTTGAACTCCATCTGCCATAGTTTTCCCCATTTTCAATTTGCAAATGGCCTCTACAACTGCCTGCTCCCATATGTACTATCCACTGTCACTCCTAATTTAATGACATCTGCAGACTTGGATATGCAACTTACTATTTATCCTTGCAGATCAAGTTCCAAGTGCTCTCAATTTCGCTCACTCATTGTGGAAATTTATTATACATCTTCTGGAAGATACAATTCATAGATACACATCTCTCTGTTTTATTAATGATATACAAGATGAAATGCATTCAAGATTATCAGTAATTTGGAATCAAATTTGTTTTAAACATTGATTTATCATACAAAACACGAATTTCCAAAATGCAAGCTTGAAAAAAAAAATGATATTAAAACTTTAGGAGTCATGCGTTGTACAGTTTGTAGCATAACATTCACTTGCCCAAAAGTACGTACAAACAAAAAGGTAAAGTCACCATAGATCCAGAGGACCACAGGGCTGCTCTCTCAGACAGAGAGACAACTGACAGTGAGCTTATCCTTAGGGTCACCATGCCTCAGGTAAGGGCAAGGTTGAGAAGGCAGGACTTTCACTGCAGGAATTGAACACTTGCTGTCAATGTCACTCTGCATTGCTAACTAGCCACCCCAGTGAACTGAGCTAACCGACCCCCTGAAAGTACGAAAATAATTTGAAATTACGGATTTGACATATTTGAATTCACATAAAACAATTGTTTTATATGTGGTGTAATATTTGGTACTGTTTATTTTTGATTAAGGTGAAGATGATTGGACATGACCTCTTTGATCCAAACTTTCAATCTGTATCAATTTCCTAGTAAAACAAATGGTACTGTTTTCTGCACAGGCTGTTTGTCAGTTTCTCACTTTATTTTCAGCATATAACTGGAAACCAGATAGACATAATGATAATTTATTCTAGACTGCTGTTGAAGACTCAGTTAACACAGACTAGATTGATTGAATTTGCTGAACAATCCAGGAAATCTTTTTTCTAGCAAGTGAGTCCTTGGGAACGACACCGAACAAAGAGATCTTGGACTGCAGGTTCATAATTCCTTGAGGAGTTGCAGGTATACAAGGTAGTGAAGGCGGCATTTGGTACACATGCCTTTATTGGTCAGTGCAGTGAGGATAAAAGTTGGGAGGTCATGTTGCAGCTGTACAGGACATTGGTTCTGCCACTTTTGGAATACTGCATTCAATTTGGGTCTCCCTGCTATAGGAAGGAAGTTGTGAAACTTGAAAGGGTTCAGAAATGATTCACAAGGATGTCGCCAGGATTGGAGTGTTTGAGCTATAGGGAGAGGTTGAATAGGGTGAGGCTCAGGGTTGACCATACAGGAGTTCATAAAATCACATCAGGCACGCATAGGGTGAATAGCCAAGGTCCAAAACCAGACAGCAAAGGTTTCAGGTGAGAGGGGAAAGATTTAAAAGGGACTTAAAAGGGCAACTTTTTCACATACGTGTACGGAATGAGCTGCCAAAGGAAGTGGTAGATGCTGGTACAATACCAATATTTAAAAGGCACTGGATAGGTACATGAATAGGAAAGGTTTAGAGGGATATGGGCCAAATGCTGGCAAATCAGACTAGACTAATTCAGGATATGTGGTCGACATGGATGAGTTGGACCAAAGGGTCTGTTTCAGTGCTGTTTATCTCTATGACTCTAAGCAGTGTAAAGAAAGAAAGAGCAAAGAATAATTCAGCACAAGAACAGAACTTTCAGCCCACCAAGCCTGCACTGATTCCTAATCCTTATTTAGACCTGCTACTTATCGCCCATATGAAGTTTCTTTCTCTCTGTTCACCTCCCATTCATGTGTCTATCTAGATATGCCTTAAAAGTTGCTAATGTGCCTGCTTCCACCACCTCCACTGACAGTGCATTACCAGGCACCCACTACCCTCAGTATTGAAGTCTTCTCTGCACTTCTCCCCTCAACTTTTCCCCTCTCACCTTGAACATACACCTGCTTGTAGTTGACCTGTCCACCCTATGCCTCTTAAATTTTGTAGACCTCTGTCAGGTAACCCTCTCAGGCTCGGTCTTTCCAGTGAAAACAATCCGAACTTATCCAACCTCTCCTCATACCCAAAACCCTCCAGACCAGGCAACATCCTGGTCAACCTTCACTGTACCCTCTCCAAAGAATCCATGTCCTTCTGGTAGTATGGAGACCAGAACTGCATGCAATGTGGCCTAACTAAAGTTTCATACAGCTGTAACATAAAACTTACCAATTATGTATTCAATGACCCTGCCAATGAAGGCAAGTGTGCTGTATGCCTTCTTGATCACTTTATCTACCTTTGTTGCCACTTTCAGGGATCTATTGGCCTGTACACCCAGATCCTTCTATATGACAATGCTCCTAAGAGTTCTGCCATTTATTGTATAATTCGCACCTGAATTTAATCTTCCAAAATTTATCACCTCGCATTTGTCCAGATTATACTATGTAAAATCCGCAGATTTGCTCATAATCAATACATCAAAAGGGGAACACTGGATCAATTCCTGAATATAGTTTTCAGATGAAATGGGATGGCAGAATGTAGAACAGCTGAACAGATCACAAAGACATAATTCAGCCATTATTTCAAAATGTACACTACCTACGGTTCTTCTAAGAAGTAGAAAAGTGTTGGTACAAATGCCAATTAGCGTAATTAAAATAAGACAAATTTACAAATGCAGTTAATATTATTAATGTAGAAATAAGAAACCAGGCTGGAGAAAAGCTTTAAAATGGAAAGTAGGTATTTTTTCTTAACAGGAAATAGATATAGACAAAAGACATTTAATCTAATATTATTGAGATAGACATTTACCATCAGGCACAACAGTACAGATCTTCAAATGTCCAATTGTTAATTTAGAAAGATTTTGATGCTCACAATAAAAAAAGAAACTTGCGTTTCAAAAATTTGATTGTCATCTATGTTTCATTAAAAAAAAATCAATAGTCTGATCACTACTATTTAAATAGTGCACATAATGTTGCAAATTTTCAAACCAAACATTTTAAAGTCTCAATTTCTGTACTTATTTAATGTTACCTGGCTTCCTGCTTACCATACTCTCTACGGTACTGCTTATTAACTCTTTCTCAAAGAAAGTTTCAATAGGATACAGCTATTTCTCAGCTAGAATCCGAGAAGTACATGGGAATTTCTTTGTCACTGTCCCTCAGCAAGTACACCACTTCCAGTTCACTAATATCCATGAACACATCCAGTGGAAAATACCACAGACATGCCCACATTTTCCAGCAGGCCTTAAAAATAGTTCGGAAGAGGAACTTCCAGCTTGGGGTTGTTCAAAGATGACACCCTTTTTTTCTCCCCCACCCAAGTCCTACTCTCTGAAAATTAAACGTTAGATGGGCGCTTATGTAAGATCTTATAATGACCTCAATGCCCCAAAGTACTTTATAGATAGCCTTTGGAAACCTAGTCAATTTTAATTCAAGAGAAGTAGCAACCTATTTCTACGTGGCGAGCTGCCACAAAGCAGTAACATGATAACCACTATTAATCTGTTTTTTCTCATATTGGTCAAGGGATGATTCTTTGCAGGATATTGGGCTAACTTCCTTGCTCTTCAAAACAGCGTAAAGGGATCTTATACATACACCCAAGGGCACAGTCGACCTCAGGTCAATAGTTTATCTCAAAGGCTAGCAGGTTGAGAAGATGGCACCTTTGTGGGAAACTCAGCTGATGCAGAAAATGAACTTGTCAGTCTGCATTGCAAACTAACCATCCAGCCAACTGACTTAACCAAACCGCATAATCTATCAAATCTCTCTTCAATCTCCTTATCTCTAATGAGAACAAACTCAGCTTCACCAATATATCTTCTTAGCTAAAATCCTTTGTCTGGGAGATCTATTCAGATAAATCTGCTCTGCACCTTCTCATGTACTTGCATAGTGACCAGATCTGGACACAATACTTTAGTCCAACCAGAGATTTATACAGCTCAGCCTAACTTCCCCATTTTTGTATTCAATATCACAACTTAGGTTTCATAAGATCTAATATGCTTTGAACAATGTTTGCTCAACATGTCCTGTAAGTTTCAAAGACTTTTGCACATGAATCTCTAGAAGGAAGGGTCCATCGGCTCAGTTGGCTGGATGGTTGGTTTATGATGCAACAATGTTGGTGGTGTTCTGCTCGCTGCCACAGTGGCTAAGGTTACGATGAACGCATTTTCTCAACCTCTCCCCTTGCTTGAGGCGTGGTGAGAGTTGGGTTGAACCACCACCGGTCATCTCTCTAATGACAGAGCAGTCCTATCGTCCAGTAGAACTACAGTGACTTTACCTTTAGGTTCCTGTACACATTGGAACTATGCCATTTAATCTATATTGCTTCGCCCTATTCCTTCTGCCAAAATACATCATCTCACACTTCTTTCTCAATTTCTTTCTACCACTTGCTTTCCCATTCCGCTAATCTTTTTATGCCCTCTTGCAGTCAACTCATATTTCCCCTCATATATCAGTCACATTTACTTGTAAAATTCAAAACTTTATTCTGTATTCAAACCATAATTCATATCAATAACTAATGGTCTTAGCAATGACCCTCAGGGAACAACAATACTGTATACTATCTTCCAGTCTGAAAAACAACCATTTATCACAATGTGCTGTTTTCTGTCTTTGTCCTTTTACTTCAAATCGAAGCTGCCATTCGTCTTTCTACTCATTCAGAGTCACAATTTTATTAACCAGTCCTTGACTTTGACGAAGGCTTTCTTAAAACCCATATAAACATCCAATGCATTTTCTTCAATCTTTTGTGTTCCTCCATCAAAAACATTAGTCAAACACAATGTGACATTTACAAATCCGCAATAGCTATCCTGAATTAACTCAAGCATTTCCAAATGCCTGTCGACCTTTACCCCCAATTCCCTGATTTCTGCTTTCACTGGTGATAATCAACTAGGAAGTCTGCAGTTGTTCGGGCTATCCTTACATATTTTTTTGCTCAAATCATGGGACATGCACATTACTGGCCAGGGCAGTATTTATTGTCCATCCCTAAATGGCAGTTGAAAGTCAAACACATTGCTGTAGGTTGGGAGGCACATGTAGGCCAGACCAGATAAAGATGGCAGATTTCCTTCCTTAAAGGGCATGAGTGAATCAGATGGGTTTTTCCAACAATCAGCAACAGTTTCATGGTCTGAAGCCCAGATTTTTTTTTGAATTCAAACTGAACATCCGCCATTGCGTGATTTGAACCTGGATCTGCAGAACATGACCTAGATTGCTGGATTAATACTCTAGCGAAAATACCACTAGGCCATTGCCTCCCCTGCTAATCCCACATTAAGTAAGGGTGTCACAAATGCCAATCTCTAAACCTCTGGCAACCTTCCACGTCTTGGTAAAATCAGAAGATTATAGCAAAGCCCTCTGCTATCTCCACCACCTTTAGCAACTGGGGTTGCTGTTGGAAGTCCTGGGATTAATGATCTTTTTCTTTCATTTCAATTATTGCTTCTAAAACCTTACCCAGGAGGATGGTAAACTGACATGCCTGTAGTTACAATGACATGAGCCCACAATTTTTTACCACTGAGCTGAGTGTTGGCCACAGTAGAGACCAAATCTATTCATACGAAGAAAATACAAACCTGAAGAAATTTGTTAAGGCAGAGACTTTACTGACCAATACATTATTCAAAACATATTTGGTTGCACTGTATAACCAATACTGAAATATGAAATCATATCAATCCAAGAATTTATGGGTAGTAGCCTCATTGTTGTCTAATCTATTTCTTTGGCGTAATCTATACTTGTTCAGCACAGGTATTTCTAACTCCAAAAATTGGGAGAATGAATCAAATAAATGTCTGTAAGGGAACATCCAAGGAACAGCAATCATGATATCACAAGTTTCTGCTTAGCCACATAAAAGGACATGAGCAATCCACAGTCAAAACAGATATTGGAGAACATAATTTCAGTGGAGTTAAAAACAGATCCAGCCAAAGTAAATTGAAATCAAAAAGAGTGCAGTCAAAATTCTTGTGAACAATGTGCTATCTTAAGAAGATGCTGCAAGTACAATCAAGACATATTTCTGGGAGGAAAAGTAGGACAACAAAAGCTATGTATGACTAAAACAATAAAGAATAAGATTAAATGAAAAGAAAATGTGCATTTAATTGGTGTCATCTTAATTATACAAATGAGAATCAATCTGTATGTAGAAAACTCAAAGGAAATGAAAAATGAGTAAGAGACAAGGGGATAACAAGGAGACAGCATTCGAAGGGGAACCCGAAGTCTTCTATCGACATAAATAATACAAGGGTAATAAGAGATGAAGGACCACTAGAGGATTTAGGCAGAGAGGCAACAGCCAGGGCTGATTTGTACCTGCCTTTATCAAAGAAGGTACTGTCAAAGTAATAGTGAAAAACAGGAGGCTGGTGAGATACCTCCTCAATCTATTTTTCGATCAGCACTGAAAGGTTGGCTGCACTTAAAGTTGATAAATCACTAGGGGGGATGGAATGCATCCAAAGATACTGAGGGAAGTGCGGAAATTACAGAAGCGCAACCCATATTCTTCAAACTTCTCACATGGTGCTAGAGGACTGAAGAACTTCAAGCACTACATTCTTGTTCAAGACAAAGTGCAAGGATTAATGCATCAACTTCAGGCTAATCAGTTCAACATTGGTGGCAGTAAAACTTTTAACAAATGACGATCCTGGATAAAATTAACAGTCACTGGATAAAGATGGATAGTTAAGGAAAATTAAATCATGATGCTATCTGTTTTGCTGTCATTCGTCCACTGTCATTCCAACTGTAAAATCTGGGCCATTGCATTTAGGAGCAAACAAATACTAGCCAACCATCTCAACAAATCAAATGTACTTGCAAATATGAAGATCTAATGTTTAGGCTGTGAGTGGTTATTAAATCTCAACTGTGGCATTACAAAAAAGGGGCAACTGATCTAATTCCTGAATGCAGAAAAAGCACTGGCTACATTTCTCAATTCTCAAATTGATCTGCAAATCTGAAGTGCATAATCAGTGAATTAAGTTGAAACGTGCCAAGTTTCCAATAGTGAAATACCCAATACTGAAACAAAATTCCCGTTATCTGGATTTGTAATCCAGGTTCTCTATTTGAGCACACAATTTAGTTAACAAAAGGTTCAATGGTTGTGTCTAGTATTTGACAGCACTGAAGGAAAAGCTGTATTTGATACAACACTACAAGGTGAACACACTGTATTAGCAAAGAACGAGAGATCTCTTGACAAGAGTTTACAGAGCCCTGATTCTTGGTTGACCTGTTGCAAGTTCAAGCAGATAAGAACTTGTTTAAACTACAGCTTTGAGTAAATAAGCAAACATGTGATACGTAGTGATTTTTCAGTTTAAAACAGTGATTAATGGCACTAAAATATGTTGGGAAAATTAAGACGATTTTATGCTAGTTTTCAGGTTTTTCTAGAAGTAAGTATTAACAACTTTCAAGCAGAAAGGTATCTATAAATAGAAATGCCAGATGAGTTTCACACTGAAGTCAGACAGGAAGATGTCTGCAAACAAAAAACAGCCTTGCTTGTCACCAACTCCACTTCTACCTGAACTATTCTCTCAAGTCAAGCAAACAACCTACATCATTTTTCTGATGAAGGGTCTAGGCCCGAAATGTCAGCTTTCCTGCTCCTATGATGCTGCTTGGCCTGCTGTGTTCATCCAGCTCTACACCTTGTCATCTCAGATTCTCCAGCAACTGCAGTTCCTACTATCTCTCTCCAACCTACATCATTGTTGTTTATTCAACCCTCAGCTCATTTTGATTCCTCATTCCCTCAATCCGCAAGGTCACTTAATTTCACTTCTACAAAGTTACTCATCTCCTGCCAAAACATCAAACAGCTCTGACATTTCTATATTCAACAGCGTGCTAACTGGCCTCCCACTGACACTCCTTAAAATCGTTAACTTGTACAATACTTTCACACATGCATCTTAATTGCAATAAGTCCTGCACATTCACCATCTTCATCCTTATCGCTCAATGGCTCCCAGCATTTAAATTTAAAACCCATTTCTCTTCTAAAATCATTTAATTACTTCTTCTTCTACTATTCTGCCAATCTCATGAGCCATATCCTTCCTAATCACAATGTTCCTTTGACCCAAGCCATCTGTGAATTCCCAATCCTTGTACTTTATCACTGACAAAAGAAAAATACGTCACCTCAGTCCAACTCTCTGAAATACCTTCCAAAGGCTCCGTCACTTCACTTCTCACACGTCCCTTCAGAACCTTCAGTCTTTTCAAGAAGGTTTTAATAATTCTGACAATATTTCCCCAATAGGTGCAGCATTCCATTTCCTTATGCATGTTGACGAGTACTTTGGAATATTTATTTCCATTAAATGCACTCTATGAAGAAACTACTTCTGTCAACCCCATAACTGAGGTGTTTGAGTGTTTTCATAAACTAATGATATAGCCCATCATCACAAATATAGAAGGAAACTAGAACCAAATGAAAATAGATCAGAATGGTTTTGGGAAGGCGCTCAACAACCACACAATCAAGAAGATTTCATAAATATGACAATTACTGCTGCTTCCTAACACATCTGAAAAAGGTACTACGTACTAAAACACTAAGTTGAATTTTGCTGATACGAATGATATGGAATTCATTTCAGCTGTTATATTAATTTTCAATGTCAATTAACACCATTAATATGACATTATTCTAGTTCATTGATCACCAGATAAAATAATTTTAAAATCCATTAATTCTCCAGTTGAAGCAACAGTGAGCCATTAGTTAAAACTGATCCTTTACGACAATGTCACCAAGCTCTTAAGTTAAAGGGGGTATATGTAAAAGCTTATCACATTTATTTTTACATGACTTTATTTTATTTAAAGTAGATGGTTAACTTCGTAAAACAAACAAATCTACAATTCTTTTCCAGCAGTTTCTCTACAAACAGGAAATTCATATTAGTGACAGGTTAGCTCGTGATATTTTGTCTTCACAGCAGAAATCTGACAAGACAACAAAACTTGATCCGTCAGTGCAGCGTACCAGTCCCATGCACCACCTGTCATCTGCCAAACTGCAGCTTGCATCTGTCTGGAGGTGGATTTCAAGAGCCACATTAAAAACACACACAACCAGTAGCATCTCCTCCTCCACAAAAACACACACTGACAGCCAGTCACTTGTGCTCGGTGCAGTGGGATTGGCACCGACGGAGATGGAAAACACATACGGACACTGTAAAATATCCTACCATTGAAACAAAACAAAATGTAAACACTATGGACACACTGGCGCAATTCTTGCATTTACAGTTATGGACGGCGGGGGCGGGGGGGCGGCTGACCTCGCCCCCGCCCTCTCAAAAAAGAGAAAAATTAGAAGGAAGCACGATTAAGACTTGCAATCCTATTCCGGGAACAGAGGAGGGTAGGGAACCGTTAAATTAAACCTTCACGGGGATGGGGTGGCACGGCATCGAAGAGCAAAGCTGAAACATGGCACGGGGTGAATTGGCTCCTTCGATCCAGGGGCGTGCGTTTCTGGTGCGTTGTCTCGCACTGCGTGGAAGTGAAGCATCCCCACCGTGTGTGTCTACGCTGTCACTTTTCATGGGCGTCTGTTTGACGTTGAACTCACCACTTGGTAGCGGCTGCAGGCCTCCATTGCTGTCTCTCGCTGCCTGGGCGTCCGCCTTACACACGCCCGTTAGTCGCGCTCGGGCTCCTTTTCCTACCGCCCAAACTCCCCCTCCTCCTATAACCTTGCTTCCTTTTCTTCTTAATCTATTCTCTCCGTCTCTGTCTCTGTTATACACGCACCATCCCCAGCCCTCTCCCCGGCGATTCGAAAATCAACAACCCACAGATCAAAGAGGGCACGAACAAAAAAACAAATCCACCAGCGAACGGACTCCCGGCTCTACGCCTGCGCAAAATCAGCCGACACCGTCCTTTGTGACGTCTCTCGTCCACCCCTGTAGCCGGGGAGGGGCGTGCCCGAGGGTTCCCCGCCCACTTCACCGCTGGTCACGCCCTTCAGCCCCCAGGCCACGCCCCCTCTCCGCCAACCCGTCAGCCGGTGCAGCATATGTTCCGTGACTGAGAGATGTTGCTGTTGTCAGCGATTTCCTTTGGAATTCCCCTGCTGGAAACATTGCTCCCCTAGGTAGTGATTACCCCAGAGAGCGACAAATCTGATCCATCTTAAACCACATCCTTAAAAAAGGAAAAAATTTGCAAACGATAGATTAGCCGTTGGTTCTGAATGGAAAGATCCACGAAACTTTTTTTTCTCTCTTTGAAGGGTGATGTCGGTTCAGATTCCTGGCTCCTTCAGAAAGATTATTTTCGGGTTCACCCAGTCTCCTGCTTGGTCACCCACTGCAGCTGGAAAGTTAAACATTCCTTTCTTTGAAGTCTTTCAACATGTTATCGCTCCCCAAGTCCATGTCTATCTCAACTTTCCCACAACTTCCTTCCATTAGGCTTCAGCCCTCACCTCATTGCTAAAACGCCTTTTAACAAAGTCAGAAATGATCTCAGAAATGGCTATGACCTCTCATGTTGTCCAGAGCTTTTACACAGATCACATCTAGCCCCAATGCCTCTCTATCGTATCCGAATGGGACTACAATTCCCACTTTCAATTCTTACCGATCCTCTTGTAGCCAAAGAAACATCTGCAAAGGTTTCTCTTCCCAGTCTAAGCTTTGACATCCCTCAGGAATGATTCCTCAGCTCGCTCCTAATTCTCATTCTGCGTGAGTGACCCTCAACATCTTAATAATAGGTTGCACTGAATGCTGACAACAAGCTCTATTTCATCAACACCTTTGTTGTTGAACGGAGCCATGATGTGGAGGTGCCGAAGTTGGACTGGGGTGGATAAAGTCAGAAGTCACACGACACCAGGTTATAGTCCAACAGGTTCATTTGAAATCGCAAGCGTTCGGAACGCGGCCCCTTCCGACAGGTGCACCTGACGAAAGGGCTCCTCTCCTAAACCTTGTGACTTCAAATAAATTTGTTGGGCTATAACCCGTGTGGTGACTTCTGACTTTATTATTGAAGGTATTGCAAATTCTAGAGAACTGAAATAAGAACCAAAAGTGGTGGAAAAACTCAGCAGGTCTGGTAACATCTCTGTAGATTGAAACAGTTAACATTTTAAGTCCAAAGTGACTTCTTTAGAATATTTTTAAATTTATCACAATGCCTGTCCAACATATAATGCAGGATAAGGAGAAACTGCTGGAGATTAGAGGTAGGAATGGAATAGGCCACGAAGGACTTTGAAAACAAGGGACAGAATTTTGAAATCAAGGCATTGCTTCACTAGGAATCACAATCTTTAACTCAGGTTCACATGCTACAACTGATTACACTCGGGGCTTGTCTGATCACGCTCTTACGAAGTGCTTTGGGATGTTTGGCTAGTAACTAGTGCTTTATAAACGTCAGTTGTTTTCACTAAGCAGACCATGTGTTTGGTTCATATGTGCATCCAACAATTGGATCGAGGTTGCTCAGCATTTTCAAATGGAATCCAAATATTACTCTCCGTGACAAGCATATGTCCCAGAAATATCTCAACTTCTGTGACTGTTGTGGATGGGTAATGCTTTACCTGACAGAGAGTTACAGGATGAAACATTGCCTTCAGAAAGCAGTGAGTAAGACTTGCTAGAGACCTGAAACAACTCAACAATCTCTTATTGATTGGAGCAGAAACTCTCCCCTGACATACAAGGCTCAATATATTAAGTTGGAAAACTGGAAAATCAGGAAAATTGTATACAATGTGCACCAAGTACAGACCAAGTGCAATAATTAGAAGCACAAAGAGCAAAATAACTTCCACAATAAATTTGTTCTGTCTCCCATCCATGTACATTTAAAAAAAACTTCAAATCACTAAACCATGCTTCTTGTATCTTTTCCTATGCTACATCTCACTCATTCCCTGACCTGCAGTGGTTTCCAATTCCAGATTGTAACTTTGTTGTGTAACCCTCTCTTTTTAATCCTTTCAACAGCCTTTTGAAAACTTGCCATTCCTCTGACATTAGCATATTTTGCCTTTCACAATTGCTTCATTCCACTGGCAGTTATGCTTTCAGACACCTGGGCCCCAAGATGTTTAATTTAAGATCAGCGCTTCAGGCGTGGTCTCATCTCTAACATAAACAAAAGTTTCTGTCTTGTTGCAGCAAGCTTGGTGAAAGGCCTCCACACTGAAGTCTGAAGGAAAATGGATTAGGGTAACAAACCAGATCAAAATATTGGGTAGCAGTTTCACTCTGCTGCACTGCTGCCAATGCCAAGAAAATCTGGCCCTGTAAAACAATTAACTATTTTAAAAAGGAGATTGTAATGCAAAGTCCACATATATTAGCAGGTGTACACACATAAAGCAGAAAAGGTTGATGATTAGCCATGATCTAGAATATCTAAGCAAGCTCAAAGGGTCTGAATGGCCTATTCCTGTTTTTATGTTTCTATAACTAAATATATCATGTTACTCATGGAGATCTGCAATCATGAAACCTTGCTCTGTGCTTAGTTAGCTGATCTTATCTCTGATCAAAGTCAATTAGCTCAGTTATAATGTATTACTTTGTGTTCTCCTGAGTTGCAAATTTCATCCATGGGTAAGTAACGTTTGTACTAGAAGCGAAGAGTCCATAACAACCCTTGGTAGCAGTGAGCAAAGAGGACAAAAATGAAGCCAGCTTTGTGCTGCTCTTTACTGTACGATGCTGCCTGTTGGAAGTGCACGTATGCGCATGTTGGGTTATGGTTAATAGTGCTTCATAATTACAGCCTTGTATTTAAATATCCTGCTGAAATTGCTCAGCATCACACTACAGCAGAAATTTGAAATGGTATTGTGCCAATGAAGCATCTGTGGAATTGCTATCCAGTGTAAATTACTACTTGCTGGGAAGAGAGCAAAATTTGCAACATCAATCATATGCAAGAAGTCACTTATAGTGTGCTTCTATTTGTGTTGGGCTTGTGTGCAAAAAGGTGTAACTTAATTGATGACATGTGCACATCAAAAAGAATTAGCCATGTGAAGACTTTGAGTCTGCACATATCTCCAGCACTGTTCCATTGTAAACTGTGATCTTCAGAAGAGGAAACTGTAGTAAAAAAGGGAACTTTGTTGAGTGAGGAATAAAAAAATAGAAAGGTTGATTCTAAAAACAAACATAACACTGAGTACAAAAGCGTTTTATAGCGATTCAGAACAATAAAAAAATTTACTTTGCTTTTTTATATTAATCTGTGTCTTTGACCCTCCATTCACCAATACTGCAGCTGTCAATGTGCACCATCACAATCTCACATTTATTATTGGTCCTGTCACCAGTAAAATTCTTACTCTTTCCCACCATGGCACGTCCTTGGATATCTTATCCATCTTTGTACCTTTAAATCTGTCCTTTTCCTGACATCCTTTCCCTCCTCCTTTTCCCAAACCTTTCCCCCGCTTCCCCAACCCTCCCCTCTCCAACCACCTTCCTCTCTCCCAGCATCACACCTCTCCCTCTCATCCACCCCACTTCCCCTTGACGGTCGACAACCCCTTCCCACCCACCTCCCAACTTTCTTGAACCCCACCTCCCTTTCACCCTTACTGCCTCTTCCCTCAGCCAACTCCCCACCTTTTACACCACCTCCTCCCTCGCACTCTTTTATCCCTAACCAAATCTTTTACCCCCAACCCTTTTCACCCTCCTCCCCATACCTTTACCTCAGTCCCTTTTGCTCTATCCACATCCTTCCCTTTTCCCATCCCCACTCTATCTTTACCCTCACCTCTCCTTGCCCATTCCTACACTCCCATCCTCTTCCTCACATCCTCCTTCCCTCTACCCCACCCTCTTCCTCCACTCTCCCCGCTTCCCTCTCTTTCCATTTCTCCTCTATCCAATCCCCAACTGCCCTCTCCCATTCCCCCTCCCCTTACCCTTTTACCCTTCCCCATCACTCTTTCTTCCCTACCCACTCACACCTTTGCCCCTTCCCACCTATACCCTCCCCCTTTCTGGCCTCTCACATTCCCCCTTCCCCCATTACCTCCCATCCCCATCTACCCATCCACCTCTCCCTTTCCCCCAGCCCCTGACCCCACTACTCTCATCTCCCTTCTCTGACTACCCCCATCTGACACTCCGCCTCTCCCTCTCCCCTTCCCCCACTCCCCTCTTCCGCCACTCACCCTCCCCAACTCCCTTCTTCCGCCACTCCCCTGTACGTCCACTCACCCCCCCCTCCCCCCTCTCCCCTCCCCCCCCTCCCCCCCCCCACCCCCCTTCTTCCGCCCCTCCCCTGTACGTCCACTCACCCCCCCTTCCCCACTCTCCCTTCACGCCACTCCCCTCCCCAACTCTCCCCATCTCCCCTTCCCCAATCCATCAATTGCCCTTCCCCAACTCCCTTCCCCGACTCCCCTCATCTGCCCTTCTCCCACTCCCCATTCACCATCGCCTCTCTGCCATTCGCCCCTCCCCTAAACCCACTCTCCCCTCTCCTTTTCCCACACTGTTCCCGTTCCCCCATCTCCACCTCCCTTTCCCACAATCCTGTCTCCCTCATTCTCCATCGCCTCTCCCTTTCCCACACTTCCCTCTCCACCTTTCACCCACTCCTCCCTCCCATTTCCCCTCACGCAACTCCCCTCCCCTCCCTGACTCCCCCATTTCCCTCCCACTCCACTCCACCTTCCCGAACTCCCCCACCCCTTCCCCTTCCCCAGTCCCCTCTTCCCCCATTCCCCTTCCCCTTCCTAACTCCCCTCGACTGACTACCACATCTCCCTACCATACGCCCATCTCCTTTTCTCCCACTCCTCTCCCGAGTCACCCCATCACCCTTCCCCCCACTCCCCTCCCATGAGTCTGCCCATCTCCCTTCCCCCACTTCCCTCCTCTAATTACCTCCAATCTCCCCTTTCCGCCACTCCCTTCCACTGACTCCTGCCATCTCCCCTTCTCCCCACAGCCCTACCTCAACTGCTATCACCCCTTCCCCCAGTCCCTTACCCCCTCAATCCCTTGCCCACACAAACCCCCTCCATCCAGTTTCCCCAACCTCCTCCATCCCCATCCCCCACCTCCACCATCCCCTTTCCCCTACCTCCTCTCCCTCCATTCCCTTTACCCCCAGCCCTTCATCCCCTATCCCACTTCTCCCCACCCCTTCCTCATTCCCTTTCCCCCAGGCCCCTCTCTGTCTGTGTGTGTGTGCCTATTGAAGTTTGCAAGTTGTCCTCCAGATGGATATATATATATACACACACACACGAGGAGTTCTCACCACGCCCCCTATTCAGCCAGCGGGAAACTTCGCGAGATGTGTGTGCGGGCCGAGAGTAGGAAGCCGCCATTTTCTGAATGCTCTCGCCAAGAGGGAGAAATGTTAGAGTTAGCCTGGGCCCAGCTGGTGAAATACTCCTGACGCTTCCGAGTGTGTGGCGGAACGATTTTTTTTAAAAAAGGAAAGAAAAAGTCTCAAACTCTTAACACTCTTGGCGTGCTGCGCAGGCCTGTACGTTTTTTTTTAAAGAAAAAAGATATTTTTAAATATTGTTTGCGGGCCCTGTCTCTGGCCGTGTGTGTGGACACGTTGAGCATCCGGAGCCGCAGCTGCTATTTGTAAATTTTTGTTTTCGTTATTAAAAGGGGGGGTAAAGATCCTTTCGTTTCGATGTTCGGTCTTTGATTTCCCCACCCCCTTCTCCCTCCAAAGGGAGAAGACGAAACAACCCCAGTTCCTTTAGGTCATAAAGCAACCCCCCCCCCCCCCCCCCACTTGCCACTTTCCTCCGTCCTGATCTTTCCTTCCCCCTCCTCCCCCGTCAACAAATTGTTTAGTGTTTGACAAGAGCCGATCGGCCTCTGTTATCTCCCACCCCCCCCAAAAAAAAACCTTTCTCCCTTTCCAAGCTTGATCACAATGATGATAGAAAATCTCGATGCCCTCAAGTCGTGGCTCACCAAGACCCTGGAACCTATGTAAGTACAAGAGAGTTTGGACCATCTCAGTGCATATCCGGGTATTTAAAAGAGATTCCACGGGGTTATTGCAGAGTTATTGTAGTTCATTTTGGGGGAAGAGGGGTGGGGGTGGCAGATGGTGAAGGGAACGAAATCGGTGATCGTGCATAGAAAACTCGCTCAACTTCAGAATTCAGCAATGGTATCTCGTCTGCTGTAGTTCTGCAAAATTGGTTTGGTCCCTTAACATTTCGGAGATGTCGATCATTTTCAAGTTTTCTTCTGAAGGATGGTGCATTGTTTATATCTATTTTTAACACTGCTGGCACACGGTGAGTTTTTTTTTTGGCTGATGTGTAGTAAGCATTCACTCTCCATTGCACAGTTTTGAATACGCTTTTGATGTTCATCGATACCTGTACGTTGCTTGGAGGGTGTTTTTTTTAACAAGTTGCGTTTCTGCAGCAACATTGAATTGAACGCCAAGAAGCCTTGCCCTGCGATGTAGTCCAGTTCAACAGTATCCCTTCGCACGTGATCATGAGTTTTACAAGTTTTTTTTATCTTGATTTGTGCGGCAAGTGACAATTTTTGTCCTTAGCAGTGTAAATGCGTTTCTAAGTGACTGCTGTAATTTGCATTTTGTAATATTTGAGGCCTGTCCACTGGCCGAGTTGTTGATGCACATGTACTGTACCTTCTTATTTAAAATATTCATCAAATACCTGCTTGAAGCCATTAATCCAAGTTTTTAGTGTTTATTTTAATCAAACTGTTTGGGACAGGTGGGACTTGAACCTTGGTCTCTTGGCTCAGAGGTAAGGACACTACCACTGCGCTACGAGGGCCCTAATTTCTTCATACATTTGTCAACTTGTAGGTGATATTGCTTGAAAGTAATTGATTATTATTTTACATGATAATGCTTTCCCCTTTCATTTCTTTGAACCTCAACAGTTATTTTAAGAAATCAAGTCTTCTCTTAAACTTCTTAGTTGGCTACAAGTAAGTATTAAATGTGTGCACTATTTTCAGTTAGTCATTTCTTGTGGCAGGTGAAGTCAACAGAGCATGAGTTATACTTATAATGCAGTTCTCAAAAACCACATGCTGAATAGATTTCATGTCTTAAAAACAAATTTATACCATCTCCAAGATCTACTTCAATATTTTCACTAAACATGTGTTTTTACTCTACTGCATCCTTACCTTTGTTTTTGACATTTGTCTTAGTATCTTTCTCTCCGTCTTCCTACCCTGTTTATTGTGTTTCTTCCCACGATTGTGTAGATGTATAGAACATCAACTGAAAATATGGATCTCCATTTTTCAGCTCATGTCAGTGGGACCTGTGCACTTCAAAAGGGCAGATTTTAACAATGGGATCACAAAATTATGAAACTAATTTTACTACTCTTTTTGCCTTTCGTGGGCATGATGCACAAGCAGTCAATCCCAGTGACCGCACACAAAACTTAAAAAAAAAAGGTCGCTGCTGCAGTCATGAAGATCCGATCATTTACATTTGCAAGTCAGCTGATACTGGCAGAACCAATTGTCAACTTAAATTCCTCAAATAGAGTGGTTTCCATTGAGGTTGTATAGTGCACCATTCTTAGATGGCTTTAAAATGCATTTTCTCATGACAGGTTACTAAAACTGACCTGCAAGTGCTTGCATAAGTAAGATTCTTGATGCCTGTGGTTGATCTTCTATGGTATTATGTATGATAAATTATAGATTACAATCTTTTAATTATCCCTGCTAACTTTGTTTCTGTTTTTCTATTTTGCCTTTTCTGCATTCTCTTTGTTAGATGTCATTTTTCCTTCCCTTTTCTACTTTCTTTTGAGATAGAAAATTGGGCTTAAAAATGAGGAGATGCAAAATGTTGTCAGTGGTAGGGGAAAATGTGGGTGCTGTGGACATTTGTATGTTTGTATATACCACTTTGGAAAAATGTCCTGGTAGTGGCACTGTGGGAGTTAGGGAAAATGCGGCTTTCAATTGTTTCCTGTTTTCCCCCAACACAACATTGATCACTGATCAACTATGATGTGCACTGTAGCAGCTCATCATGGTTATTTTGACAGTACCTACAATCCTGTGATATCGATTTACTAAAAAGCATACGGGTCATTACGTTGTGGGAATGTCATTGCCTCCCAAGTTCCTCTTCAGGCCCCACCATCCTGATGAGGATGTCGATGACCATTCCCTTGGTCATTGTCAGAATCCACTCCAAAGTCCATTGTCAAAGAACCATTACTGCAAGGACTAGAGCTGATCAAGGAGAAGGCTGACCAGTACTTCTGCAGGGTAACTAGAAAAGGGGCAGTAAATTGACCTTGCCCATTTCATGTACATACTAACAACAAACTTAAAAACAAATACTTTTAAGCTAACATTTCCTTCCCTCATATGCCTCAAATTCTTCATTTTCCTGAGATAATCATTACTTTGTGCCATCATATCACTTATTCCTTTGATCTAGTTGCTGAACACCTGTATCCTTCATTCCTTGTTCCACAGTTACCTCGTTGTTCTCACTCTCACTTCTTCCTTCCATGGAAGAGTGGCAATTGACAAGAGGTTTGCTCACTCGACCCGTTTTCTTTGTGTTCATCATTCATATTTGTTTTCCTCAGAAGCCTTGTATTTTCTTATTTTTAGAGTGCAAATTGGAATTTTAGTCAGATTACTCCTGATGCTGTCGTTATGCTAGCTGCCATCGATTGCTAGAGCCATTTCTTTTAGGTTAATGTCAATAGAATTAAAGTCATCTTATTTTGTTCTTGATATCTAGTTCACAACTCATCCAGCTTCCTGAAATATTAGATTTCTTTCTAGTCATCAGCATTTGGGGTTTCTTTGTTCTTTAAGACTTTGATTAATTAATTACACTCATTCAATGTCCACTTTTTAGAAAAGAAATATGACATTGAAAACTTGACTGTACTTATTCAAAATAGTGTGTACCTTTCTTGCTGTAGTCTTGAGAGATTTTGTACACTATTTTGTTTCTTTTATAGTGTATAACATGACGTTTTAACTTAAATGACACATAACTCAGATCATAAATAATGCTAAAGTTGAGGTTTTTCCTTTGCTTTTGAGGAATAAGAGTTTGTGTTTTATAATTGTTGGAGGCACTTTGTGAATCGTACAGTACGCAGTAAGTTTTGCTCATGATTTGTGCATAGGAAATTAAATTGCACTTCTGTGTTTAACTAATTTTACTTTCCTACTGATTTTTGTGTTCCTCTTGGCCTACTGTTGTTTCTGTCTCTGCCCAACCTTTCACTTGCAACTTATTGTGTTGCTGTTATAGCTGGCTTGTTTTTTTTCTGTCTTGAATCTCTCCCCTCTCCTCTCATTATTTTCTGTGTTTTTTTTTAAGAAGTATTCATATTATTCATGTATGTTTGTCATTATTGTTTCTGTTATTGGCATCTGCGACAATTATTTTGGTAAAGCAGTTTTTAAGTTGACCGAGGGACAAGGCTTTCATCAGAGGAAAAGTGTTGAAAGAATAAACCGGTAAGCTGCATTTTCAGTTGAGATTAAACTAGGGATGCTTGCCTCTCTTGTCCTGGGGATTGTTGCTGAATAAAGAGACTGTAGGGTACAGGTTCATAGTTCTTTGAAAGTGGAATCCCAGGTAGGCGGGTAATGAAGAAGGCATTTGGTACACATGCCTTTAGTGGTCAGTGCTTTGAGTTTAGGAACTGGGATGTTATGTTGGCAGGTTTGAGTTACAGGGAGATGTTGAATAGGTTTGGGCGATTTTCCCTGGAGTGTTAGAGGCTGACCTTACAGTAGTTTATAACAAAATTAGATGTTTGGATAGGGTGAATAGCCAAGGTCTTTTCCCCAGGGCAGAGGAGTCCAAAACTATTGGGCAAAGGTTTCAGGTGAGAGGGGAAAGATTTAAAAGGTACTAAAGGGCAACTTTTTCACGTACGTGTATGGAATGAGCTGCCAGAGGAAGTGTTGGAGGCTGGTACAATTACAACATTTTAAAAGGCATCTGGATTGGTTCATGAATAAGAAGGGTTTAGAGGGATATGGGCCAAATGCTGGTAAATGGGACTAGGTTAGTTTAGGATATCTGGTCAGTATGGATGAGTTGAACCCAAGGAACAAAAACAAAGTTGCTGGAAAAGCTCAGCAGGTCTGGCAGCATCTGTGGAGGAGAAAACAGAGT
>NC_063337.1:80204784-80300686 GCF_021869965.1 Rhincodon typus
AGGAAGGGTCACTGGACCGAAACGTTAACTCTGTTTTCTCCTCCACAGATGCTGCCAGACCTGCTGAGCTTTTCCAGCAACTTTGTTTTTGTTCCTGATTTACAGCATCCGCAGTTCTTTTAGTTTTTAGTTGAACCAAAGAATCTATTTCTGTGCTGTACAGCTCTTCGACTGTCTTTCTTGACTAATGCTGTTAACTCTTCCTCCATTTGCTCAACTTTTGTAGATGAGCCTTATTGTCCTAATGTGGTGTGAGACAATTATTCCATTACTTTTTAGATAATATGATTATATAGAAACATTGGGTCAGCTGTCACTACCAAAATAGTGATGAATCTAATGTTGATAGTAGTTATTTATGCAAAAATAAATCACCATTCAGCAAGGGATGTATCTGAGATTATACGCAAATACAGAGAGACCCAGGGTTGTGAACGAATTCTGTTACCGAGAACATGCTCAAGTTGATCTGAACACAATGCAGAGCAATATAAAGCAGCCATTCGTAATTACATGAAATGTTTGTATGTTGGATATTCAAAATTACACCCCTGTGTGGGATTGCATTTGAAAATCAGATGTTTGTAAATTGGGGGCCTCCTGTTTCCAAATTTTACTGACTGAGCTGCATGCTGTGCTGTTGGCTTTGTACAAAGGGCATTTTGTTGCCTCCCTCACCATTTGTATGAAGTTGGAATATTTGCAACCAATGTGGACATGTGATGACACCTTTGGGGCAGCTAGTACTTGAACCTGGACCTTCTAGCCCAGAGGTAGTGACACATATGTATGACAAGACACTTGTAAACCCTGCTGCCCCTGGTATTCCCAGGTGAACTCCTGTCCAAGTACTAGCCAGATCAAAGTTTGTTTAGCTTTTGAGATCAGACCCTTCCAAAACTATTGTGGTTGTGAGCAAAATACTTTTAATCAGCCTGTTCAGACCTGACGTGATGCATGTCTTGCTACAAGCTGGATTTCATCGTGTATCTTCTGGCTCAGAGGTAGGGACAGTATCAATGCTCCTTTCGTGGTGCGTATGAACTCAACCTGTAAAAGATGTTAGGTCTGGTAATTACAAGTATAAACTCTTGTAAGGATGTGCTAAGTGATCACAACGACATAAAGATGACTGAAAATAACTGAAATAAATGGTTGTGGATTGTTCAAATTGATTTCAAGACTAAAGTTTTTTTTTTCCTTTTTCTTCCTAAACCAATCTTTCCCTGTCTTTGACTTTATTTACCTCATTTATATTTTGGTTCCAACAACTTTAATTCACTTTCTCTGTCATTTTGCTGTTAAGGAAGATGTTCGCTTGCATCTCTCTTTCCTTCACTGCAGCATTATTCACTTGCTTTCAATAAACTAGTGGACAAATTGTTTTGAGCTTATTTGTTCAGGGCTAAGTCTCTAATCAATGCAGCTGTGCTGGATGACCTACTACAGCAGAATTAAATCCAGTGTTGATTTTTGGTTTCCCCTGTTGTTAGTAGAAACTGTCCATCATGTATGTAAGTATTATTTGTCCAGCCACAATCACTAATTATGTAAGTTTACATTAGTTGTACTGTTGAGTTTGAACTTTGTCTTTTACATTTATCTTTGCTCTAAAGTATTACTAAATAACATTTACTTCTAGAAGTCAAATAAACGTCTACTTTCCTAACTAGAGTAGATTTAATCAGGCAAAGAAATGAGGGGACAAGGTGTAGAGCTGGATGAGCACAGCAGGCCAAGCAGCATCAATATCCGCCTCCCCCTCTCTCCCTATTTATTTCAGATCCCCCTTCCCCTCCCCTATCTCTGAGGAAGGGTCTAGGCCCGAAACGTCAGCCTTCCTGCTCCTCTGATGCTGCTTGGCCTGCTGTGCTCATCCAGCTGTACACCTTGTTATCTCAGATTCTCCAGCATCTGCAGTTTCTACTATCTCTGAAAGAAATGAGGGGTTTTATTTTTAATAATCTGTTGTTTAAATTCCTCCATTTTGAAAAGAGAAACTTATGGTGATATTGTCATCGTAGAGCTTGACACTGGTTTCAAGGGCACCTGTGGAACAATGTGTTTAAATAGATAGCTTTCAAAGCTCTGAAAAATGGAATGCACCAAACTATATTATATATTTCCTCATTTACATTAATGAAGAATAAATTTGAAACGTGTTTATTTTCATTTTGTTCCATTTTTAATTTGCTTTATAATTTGCATTAATCACCAGTTTGTTAGCTACCATTTTCTAAGTGTTGGAATTCATTATGTTTTAAATTTCTGTTTATCCTTCAGGATTCAATATTATAACTTACTGTTACCAAGATCCTCAAAGTCTGGGTAATTGACAGATGGCTTAGAATTTTTATCAAGCATTACATTGGGATGAGCTGGTGGGAAAATGCTTGTGATACAGCAGAGCATTTTAACAATACTGGCACTCACTATTGATGGACAAAATGACAAGAAAGCATATCTGACAAGAAAGCATATCTGACCAAGTAATCCCAATAAATTTATTTTGGTCTGCCGGGTGCTTTCTACAGTGGCTGACAAACCAGGTTGTTGTGAGTAAAAGGAAAGCACATTGCAAAAGCTGCATACCAGACGTTGTCCCGTTTTCACTCTAATTAACTTTATATCCTGAAACTAAACTAAAAGAGCTGATACTGTCAGGTGCCCTTGTTTGAAGTGTATTTACAGATGGACAGCAGGCAACTGAAAACACAATTCCTACGTAACATTTCCATGTTTGTTATAATTTGTATTTCTGAGTGAACGTTCATTGTCATCCTTATCCATTACCTCCTTGCCTATGATATCCTAATAAGTGATAATGGATGCATCTTAATCAATAGTGACAATCATTAATAGCCTTATCACTGTAGTTGTGAGCAGACAGTGAGTCAGAGTTTGAGTTGCTGAAGTTGATTTGTCTCCCTATTCTTTAAGCAGGTAAAACTGCTTTTCAGACAAAATTTGAAATGATCCAATTCACCATTCAATGTCACTGTTAGGTCCTTAGATTGTACCTTCCAAATCTATGACCACTTCCATCTAGAAGGACAAAAGCAGTAGACACATAGGAATGTCACCACATGCAAGTTCCCCTCCAAGCCACTCACCTCCCTGACTTGTCGTTCCTTTGCTGTTGCTGGGTCAAAATCGTAGAATTCTGTCCCCAGTGGAATTGTGGGTCTACCCACGGCACACAACTGCAGTGGTTCAAGCAGACAGTTCATCATTTTTTCAGGGGCAACTAGGGACCAGCAATAAATGCTGTTCATCCAGTGATGCCTAAGTCCTATGAGAGAACAACAATGTGGAATTTACAGCACGGTATTGGGCCATTTGGTCTAATTGGTGTATTATGGTATTTATATTCCACACAAGTTACTTCCCATTGTGTCTTAATTTCCTTACATTTAATTCTCCCTGCATATATATTAAGGTTTCCTTGAAATGAGTCAGTGCCACTTGCTTCAGTCACTCAACATGGCTATGCATTCCACATTTTCGTCATTTTCTGTAAAAAGATTTCTCAAATTATTTGTTTGATCTTTGTTTTGTTGGCTCTCCTACATTTATTACAGCTGGTCTAGATTTGCTTACAAGTTGAGGCCATTTCACCATGTTTGCCCTCCACAAACTTTTTAGAATGGTCAAGACCTCTACCAGTTTTCCTTAAGCTTTTCTTTTGGATTTTTGGTGTCCTATCATTTCTGCACTTTCTCATATTTTCAGTCTCGCCTTGAATTTTCGAGAAGTGTTTTGCGTAAATTTGTATGCATCCAGAACAAGGCTGGCACGCAGGGTTTGGTTCTGTGATTCATTCTCTGCTTCTCAAGTGTATCCTGTTGAGGAATTGCCCCAGACATAAACAGAAATTGGTCAAGTTAACAAGAACTTCCATGCTTGCTGTTAATCTCCAATATAGATTTTTTTTTTTGAAAGTTAGTCCTGATTGAATGAGATTTAGCTCTGTTTGTAGTGGTCAACTAACTTCACAATTGATGTTGAACATCATCACTGGCCCTGAGCTGCTATATTTCCATTTGTTTTTATACTTTGCCTGGCATTATCGTAATCTTTGGCACCTGTGTTTAAATTAAAAAGCAACATGTTTTAACTTCCCTGAATTTCTATACCTTTGTTTCCTGTTCTGCAACCATCTGTCAATCTATTCTGCTACCGGGCCTTGACTCGATGTATACCAGACTTTATCAGGAGCACCTTTTTTATAGTGCTATGAGGAAAAGATAGGGGTGAGTTGAGTTTCTTTAGCAATGAACCAAAAGGACATGATGGACTGTTTAGCCTCCTGTGCTGTTACTATTTGAGGATTCCATGTATCTGCCAACTCGTAATATATCATGTCAACCCATGTTGTAACACTGCATGTTGTACCTTCATGTAGATATTTTAAATCAAGATACTCAAACCAGTCATGACACATGGCTGAGGCAGGTGGGACTTGAACAATGACTTTGTGGTTGGGGAGGGAAGAGGGAAAGCTGGCAGTCTGAGTCTTTTGTGTAATGTGATCCTTTCAAAATTGAAACTTTTATCTTAATTGTTAAAGTGAGTTATTTCCAACCTTTTAAAGCAAAAATGTACACAACAAATTTTAAGCACATTTTTGTTCAAAGCGTAATTAAATTTAAATTTTGTAGGTTTAAGTATTTTTATGTCTTTGTTCTGTTGCAGATGTGATGCAGATCCATCCGCACTTGCTAAATATGTTGTTGCTTTGGTGAAAAAGGATAAAAGTGAGAAGGAGTTGAAGGCACTATGTGTTGACCAATTAGATGTCTTCCTGCAGAAAGGTATAGTAAAAAAAGTGTTAGTATTGGATCTGTGGTGCCATGAATGATATCTGGAGATGTTCTCCTATTTTTGTATCTATGTATTGAATATGTATAAAGCAAAATACTTCAGATGCAGAAAGTCCAAAATAACAGAAGATATTGTGAATACACAAGCCTGGTTGCATTTGTGTAAAGAGTAACATGAATTGTCAGATTGATGATCTTTGAGCAGAACTTAAGAGTGCTTAGGGATGTACTAGTTTATTAACAAGACTGAGAAGAAAATGATAGATCTGTGATTGATTGGAAGATAGGAGGCATTAAATCAACAATAACGAAGATGGTACAAGGCATATGCAGCGGGCAATGAGTGCAGAAACCAAAAATTCATCTCATGGATGTATAAATGAAAATAGAAAAGTAATTGGGCAAAAGTTGTTGGCCGAAAAATGCAGTCAGCATGGGAGTGCATCAATATTCATTGTAAGCTTTATTGTCTCATACTGTGTTTTGTCCCATCAATTCTGATGAAATAATCTTCCATACCAATACTTACATTGTGCCTTTTCGTTGAAAACCATGTCTACTCCCTCTTCCTTTCCCATTCCAGAAACATGATTGCAATTCCCAATATCCTTACTGTTTACTGCTCTGGCCTCCTTGTTCGATATTTCTTCCGCTGTCATCTTCAGCGGTTTCCACCCCAAATACATCTACTCCAGAGTCACTCCTTTTAACACTGAATTTGGTGGGATGAATTTCCCTCCATGACACTCACTCTCTCCTTCCGAAGGCATCTTGCTATGCAAGTGGAGGAATGGGAACATCCCATTCACAAAACACTCATGTTGTACTTGTTACTTCACTTGCACTTTGTGTAGTGTTTTATATTTTCCACTTTTGGTACAATTTTTTCTACATTGTAGAGATCAAATACAAATTAGTTGATGGTTTTGTAAACAACTCATGTCATTTGAGATGCAGCCTTGAGGTTCTGGCTATTTAAGTTTAGGATCACTATGAAGCAGACCAGGAGGAATATGAAACGGGCTTCAATACCGATGCGGACCGGGAGAAGTGTGAAATGAGCTGGAATTAGTGTGTAGTAGGCCGGGAGGGGTATGAAACAGACTGGGAATATAGTGAAGCATACTGGGAGGGGTATGAAGTGTGCTGAAGTAAGAAAAGATAAAAATAAACTTATCACATGAAAACCATGAGTTGTTTGGCAGGTAGGTAGTCTAGTCTTTGTTTCTTTTTCTCTAAAGTTGGGAAGTTGGTCAAAGGAACTGGGAAATTAAAAGTTTTATTTTGCTCTTTTACAAGTTTATGGTCAGTGCCATCATCCTATGAATGAATAAAAGAAAACTTGACCTGTTTCTAATTAATAGACCAGAAGTATCTTCCTGGTCTGTCCATTGAATAGTTGCGTGTACTTCAATTAAGGCACTGTATTTGAGTGGAATAAAGTTTTATTGTAATCCCTCTACAGCTTTATCTAGCACATTACTGAAGTTGAGTGCCTAAAGCTGCTTATGAGCCCATTTATCTTTTACCTTAAGTGCAGTCTCACATACTGTAAAGATTGCTACTCTACTTTTTATTCATTATTTTAACTTCAAGTTTTGTTTTAATCATGATATATGCAGTCTAGATCCACTACATATACATCAGCTGAATTGATGTTGTTTTCTTTTCATCATGATGTTCCATTTACCTGTGCATTCACCTCTCCCAATATGACTTGTTCCTTATGATAATGGGTTCAACATGTTTTCATACCCTGCATATTATGGCTTAGCTGTTTTGCATTCAAGTTCTGTCTGACTATAAAGGTGTAATTTTGCTACTCCCCTGTTATGTTCCTGGAACCCTACTTAGTTTCCTTGTCGTCGTGTGGTGCTACATCCTTTAAATAAAGTGTCATGCAAATGATCTTGTTCAGTTTTTCAAACTCAATTCCCAAGTGGATTGTACTTTCACTGTATTGAAGATGCCGTTAAAATGATGGGTTTGTATATACTCAGCTTTGGAAAAATTGGGATGATGAGATGAGCAGTTATACATACAGAATAAATAGCAATAAGTTATGAGAGATGTCTGGAAGTATCTCCTTCACTATCACATGCCTTTTGAGACATGCTATTTGAACATAAAGTTGGTGGAAATTTTATGCAGCACTTTGCAAAGAGGCTTGTCAGATTCTTGAGTGAATAGGATAGTAACGGTATAGAAGGCAAAATTGTCAGTTATCTTTTGAGTGTTTATGTCGGTTCAGTCTCTGGTAGCATTTTTTAAATTGCCTTGGGCATCTGGAAAGGAATTTCCTGGTGACGTTTCTGAGTTTGCATGATTTTTTTCTTTTGACTATTCCAGGTAATTTTACAGCTGAGGGTTTGGTTGTATTTTTACTGCACGGATGGTGGGCTTGATGCACTTGATGGTCTCTTCTTGCACTTTGATTCATTCATTCATGTGAATATATCACCAGCTTGTGATCTCTGGATTTGGTTGCAATGCAGGTGCTAGCTACTGCCAAGCAGATGTGTTTACAGCCTCAAGTGTTAGACTTGACAGCAGGTCTTGTGCTGATAAGCTAAGTAATTGGCTGCAACCTAATATCTAATTTAAAAATAAGTTTAATGTGATCATTGGAATTGCTTGTAATTATATTTTCAGTTGACTTTTAATGTTTGATAGTGTTGCACCTAGTGGCTATATTATCTGTGTAGTAATATGTAAGGTGATACATTTTACAACAGTCCATTCAGTGCTTGTATCCTATGGTTTATGTCCATATCCAACTTTCTACTCGATTTTCAGTCAGATCTTGGTAAATTGGCCAACCGGGAAAGATCAAGATGTTTTAAATACTTTGGCAAAAAAAAGCTTAATTTCAGGATTTTTTTGCAACTTTTATATGGTGGTTTAAGGTTCGTTTTGTCCAAATTGGGCTTTACCCATGACATTGGTCAGCAGTTGTTAAGTGTTGCAAGTTTCTGCTGAAGTGCTGATAAGGAAAGGCTAGTATTCTTGATTTCTCTCTTTAATGTGTTGGGGTTGGTGGTCAATCTTATAATGCTTTTGATAAAATCTTTTGAGCAGTAAGGGCGGTAGCATTGAACTTAAGAAATAGATTAGAGGAGTGGACAGACAAGTGAAATTTAGCATCCCAGAAATAATTATGAATCAGAAGTTAAAAAGGAATGAGGAATTTATAACAGTGGGCAGGTAAAGGATACAGAGTAAATTATTAAAACTAAAAGCTGACAAATACCCTGGCCCTGATGGATTTCATCCTTATGTGTTAAAAGAAGAGGCCACTGAAACAGTAAATGCTCTGCTTGTAATGTTAAAATTTCTGAAATTCTGGAAAGGTTCCATCAGACTGGAAAACAGCAAATGTAATTCTTCTATTCAAGAAAATGAGACCAGTAAGCATAAAATTTGTTGTAGAGAAAATGCTGTAATTAATTATTAATGAGATTATATTTAGACACCTTAATGCGGTCAGGCATAATTGACGTGGTATTATGAGAGGGAAATTAGGTTTGTCTAATTTGTTAGGAGTTCTTTGAGGAAGCATCAAGTTGCATAGATAAAGGAAAACTGGCACAGGTACTGTACATGATTTCCAGAAGACATTTTAGAGGTGTCGCATCAAAGATTATGACCCGTTGTAGAAGATAATCTCTAACCATGGATAGAGGATTGCTTCACTAATACGAAGCATAGGTTGGATTTAAATGTATTGGTTCTGATGAGTCACCAAGCCAAAAACGTTAGCTCTGTTTTTTTCCCCACAGATGCTGCTAGTCCTGCTGAGTTTTTTCAGCAATTTCTGTTTTTGTTTTCTTTTTTGCATTGGCAATATGTTTCAAGTGGTGTGCCACGGAATCAATGCTGGGCCCTCAATTATTTACAATTTATATCAGTGTTTTGGGTCAAGGGATTAAAGATATGGTTGCTAAATTTGCTAATGATATAAAGATAGGATGCAAGCATATTGTGCAGACTTCTTATGTCCCTTTCACAGGGAATTAGGTTGATGCGAATGAGTAAAAATGTAGCAGATGGAGAATGTAGGGAAACTGTGAACTTGTCCACTTTGACAAGAAGAATAGGAAATATAAAGTCACTACAGTGTGGAAACAGACCACTTGGCCCATCAAGTCCCCACTGACCCTCTGAAGAACATGTCACCCAGACCCAGACCCTATCCCTATCCCTGTAACCCTGCATTTCCCATGGCCAATCCACCTAACCTGCACATCTTTGGTATGTGGGAGCAAACCAGAGGACCCGTTGGAAACACGCGCAGACACAGCAAGAATGTGCAAACTCCACACAGTCATTCGATGGTGGAATTGAACCTGTGTCCCTGATGCTGTGAGGTAACAGTGCTAACCACTGAGCAAAGTAATATTTAAATGGAGATAAGTTATAGAACTGAGGTTAGGGGATTGTGCGTCTTAGTACACGAAAGTTAATTTGCAGGTACAAGTGATTACGAAGACAAATGAAATGTTGTCATTTATTGCAGGTGGAATGAAATATGGAAAAAAGGACTTGTTGCTATAATGATATAGTGCTTTGGCAAGGCCACTTGTAACTGACTGTACAGTTTTGATGGTTGAAAAAGGATGTAAATGTTTTTAAGGCAGTTTGTAGAAGTTTCCCTCAACTGATGTGTGACGTAGATGATTATGTTGTAAGGAAAGGGTGACGTGTTCAGCTTGTATCCGTTGGAGTTCAGAAGAATGAGAGGTGACCATATTAAAACGCGATCCTGAGGGACTGGATCAGGTGGATAACCTGGGGATATTTCCTCTTGGGCAGGGAGAGACTTGAACCAGGTTTTAGTGTGGAATACTCTTTTCCTATAAGGTAGTGCATGCTGGATTTTTAAATTTATTCAAGGCTGGGTTAGATTTTTGATGACGAGGAAGTCAAGATTGAGGTGTAGATGGGAAGGTGGAGCTGAGACCACAAGCAGATCAGATCTTTTTGAATGTGGAGCAGAATTGAATACTCAAATCTATTCCTGCTGCTGAGTTCTGAGGTGAGAGTACTTTTGACTGACCCATGCATTTGAGCTGAGTATCCATTGATACTGTATTTGATCTTTTCATAGTTTACTACGTGAAGAAACTGAAATTGAATGTAATTTTACTTTGGTTTTGAACTTTTACAGTCGGCTGTGGATTTGAAAACTGTGGAATGCATTCTAACACTAAGGTTATGAATAGAACCACTCAATGGGCTAATGCATTTTGTCTGTTATGTGAAAGAACCAACTTGAAAATGAAAAATCGACTGTTATCTTGGTGGCTTATTTATCTTGCAATTTAAACTGGGCTGAAATATTGGGATAACCAGGTGTAGAACTGGATGAACACAGCAGGCCAAGCAGCATCAGAGGAGCAGGAAGGCTGACGTTTCGGGCCTAGACCCTTCTTCAGAAAATTTCTGCTCCTCTGATGCTGCTTGGCCTGCTGTGTTCATCTAGCTCTGCACCTTGTTATCTCAGATTCTCCAGCATCTGCAATTCCTACTATCTCTGAGCTGAAATATTGTTGGATTTGCAGAATTTTATACCTTTGTAGTATATTGCAACATTGCTGTTATTCCTTTCAGACACCCATACATTTGTAGAAAAGCTTTTTGAAGCTATAACTGCAAAGAGTTACCTACCTCAGTCTGAGCAATTGGCATCCGTGAATGTAAAATCTGAGCCTGCACAACGGCAAGAAAGAGAGGATAGAAAAGAAGAGGTATGTTTAACAGGATTTTGAATCTTTGTTAAAATTTGTTAAATGTTCTAGCCACATAAATACAAATATTTCCTGTTGCTCAGCTTCAATGTTGGTTCATTTAAATAGGGAAGCAAAGATGAAGATGATCGGGAAAAAAAATTTACAAGGAGGCTGAATCACAGCCCACTGCAGTCAGGATCACGACACAGAGATAACCGGTAATTGCTGTTTTCAAGTTTGTAATTTTTTAAGAAGTTCTCTAAGCTGTCAGCAGTTTTTTTGCAGTGTTGTCCTTGAAGACTACTTTTGTCACCGTTTTGACTCAAAAGATTTATCCATTCAAATTTGCCACCCTCCTAAGATGCTGTTCTGATCAGGTTTTTTTAAGTGACAGCGTTTATATATTTACATTTTTTTCTCAATCATTTTCCACATACTTGGAGGGGCTTGTCCTTTTTAAATATTTTAAACTTTTCACTATATGGTTACTCCCATTTGACCTGTATATCTAAGAGATCACTGCAAAATGTGTTATTCCATTTCAAATTAATCACTTATGTGTTTGACATCAATTGTTTGATATGGATGAAGTTCAGAAATTTGTTTGAGAAATAGCAAATGTATGAATGATTGCTTTCTTGAACAATTCAATGACATCTGTCCAACTTGAAACATAGAAACATGCCAAGAAATTCAGGCAGAGGAAAATTTTTGTATACCTTCAATTGTGATGAGGTCTTCTTAAAAACCCCAACACTTTATAGCAAATGTGTTTGTGTGAAGATGATTTATTTGCTGTACACATGAGCTGGTACAATGGATTATGTAGAGCATGTGCAAGAATATAGAAGTTTTCCCTTGTTTTGCTAAGTGACTAATCTTACCGATTGAAAGAAAATATTTTTAAATTCCCTTTTGCATTCAATGTACATTTTGGAAAAAAAAAGCCTTTTAGATGAGAATATATTATTTAATATTCAAAAGTCAGTTGGAAAATCAATTCAAGACTTCAGTGCTTTCTCCAGAGTAGTGGCATCCACCTTGTAGTTAAAAGTTTCATGCACAAGCATCTGAGACCGCTCTCGGGATACCAAGGAGTAGATTATCCATGACCTGTAATTTGAAGTTTGCAAATGTGGCCTGCTGTTGTGATATTTTCGAGCCAAGTGTAGGTCAGAGAACCTATCCCATTTAATTTTTGTGCTACTGATAATTCACGATCTTGTCCAAGTACGTAGAAATATAAGAAAATGAAAGAATTTGGGCAGCACAGTAGCTCAGTGGTTAGCACTGCTGCCTCCCCAGCGCCAGGGACCCGGGTTCAATTCCACCCTCGGGTGACTGCGTGGAACTTGGACACTCTCCCCATGTCTGCTTGGGTTTCCTCCCACGGTCCAAAAATGTGTAGCATAGGTGGATTGGCCGTGGTAAATTGCCCATAGTGTCCAGGGATGTTTAGGTTAGATGGGTTAGATATGGGAAAGCAGGGGTAGGTGAATGGGTCTGGGTGGGATGGTCTTCGGAGGGGTAGTGTGGACTTATTGGGCCGAATGGTCTGTTTCCACACTGTAGGGATTCTATGAAATAGGAGCAGGAGTAGGCTGTGCAGTCTTTGGATTCCACTTTGCCTTTCAGGGCTACTACATTCTGATTTACAACACCCCCATGTTCCTGCAGTATCCCTATGTATCTTGTTGTTTTTAATATGTAGAAATGTGCCAGTCTCTTTGTACTCAACAACTGAGCCTCAACAGCCCTCTGAATTATAAAATCATTGAATCTCTACTGTGTGGAAAGAGGCTGTATGGAACATCGAGTCTACATCCCATGTAGACCCAGTCCCCCAACTCTATCCCTATGATGCTGCTTGGCCTGCTGTGTTCATCCAGCCCTGCACCTTGTTGTCTCTATCCCTGTAATACTGCATTTCCCATGGCCAATCCACCTAATTTGCATGCCTTTGAACCAGAGGAGGAAACTTTTGCAGACCTGGGAGAATGTGCAAACTCCACATAGGCAATCAACCAAGGCTGGAATCAAACCTGGGTCCTTGCTGTTGAGACAGCAGTGCTAAGGGGTTTCCAAGGATTCACCAATCTCTGAAGAAATTTCTTCTTTCTGCTAAATGGCCCGCTCCTTTTCCTGAGACTCTGCCCCTGGTCGAGACAACCCCTTGGGGAAACATTCTTCCTGTAGTTACCTTGTTGATCGCCATAAGCATTTTATATGTTTGCTAGAGATCCCCTCTCGTCCAGTCTGTTTAATCTTTCCTCATAAGACAATCTCAATTTTATGAAAGAGTTTGGTGAAAATTTATAGCAATCCTCATTGCAAGCATGTTTTCCTAGAAGTGGAGACCTGAATTGTGCAGAGTACTCCAGGTGTGATCCACTTTGACTCTGTGTAATTGCACTAAGATTGCTTTACTTCTTTACTCATATCCTGTTATCATTGCTTTCTGTGCTTGCAGTGATTTAAACAAGAGCATCCAAGTCCCTCTGAAGTTTAACACGTCTTAGTCTCTTTACATTTATGAAACACTTTGTAATTCTGTTTTTCCAAGCAAACAGGATAAAAACACATTTCTGGCTGTTGTTTTCCATTTGCCAACTTTTTGTCCACTCACGTAGCCTCACCGAATTCCCTTGAAGCGTCATCGCAGCTACCCCTCCGCTCTCTTTCTAACTAGCTTTTTATATTCTGCAGACTTGGAAATATAACATTCCACATAATTCATGTATGTGGTTCTTCATTTTATTTATCTCTCCTTATTTCAAACTGAGCTAATATTTGCTACCATTTGATCTACAGGTCCCATTCTACTATATTTTTGAAAGTACATGAACTGGTCATCATCTATCTCTGCAGTTCCTTTGTTCTACACGCTGGGATGTAAATCATCATGTCTAGAAGATTGATCTACTAATTCTCATTACTTTGGAGCTTTTTTTTAAAAAAGGAACTAATTGCTACTCTGCAATTAATTGCCTCTTAATTCTCATTGCATCTGAGATGTTTATAGTATTTTTGTCTGTAAAGATACAGCAAAGTATTTGTTCACTTTCTCTGCCATTTCCTTATTCCCCAAAATGAATTCTCTTATGTTCACAATGTACCCAGTTTTGGTTTTTGCCAATTATTTTTGTTTAACGTTTGCATGGAAGTCGTACTTCATTAACCACAAGTGCGATAATAACCCTTCGTTCAAAGGATAACTTGTTCCTTTGTGTGTACCCAACACCCATGTATGCCATTCCAGAGCTATGTGCTTATAGTGGCAGGGACTTTGGAAAGGTTGGGGCTGAGTTCATTTTCAATTATTTGAAATCGAGGGCAATATTATTTTTTACTTGCTAATTTATCAATCTGCTTTCTTCACCCTCTTCTGTAATGTACTGATTTGTAGTTATGATTTCACTGGACCCAACTGTGTTGCAAACTCCTTGTTTGCAGACAGGATGTCTGTTGAAATGGTTTCTTTTTACACAAATTAAATGCTTCAAATCATATGAAGCTTTTAAAATATCTGGAACTACTCTTTAACTATAAAAAAGGCTCTTGCTCAAGCCCAGGAATACAAACAGAAAATATTGGAAATACACAGCACTGTGTCTCAACTACAGATGAGTGTACCTCTTGCTATTGTTAATGTATAAATAGAAGTGTCAAACCTTACCTAAGCCAAAAATCCAAGACTGATGGCATCCATGGTATTATCCAAAGAAGTGAATCCTAAGTTGGGACACGCATCCCTGTCTTATTCTCCCAATGTTATTCCCTTTATCTCACCCATCCCTCCAAAAGCCTAATTACATTTAGTCCAGTAATAATGTGGCTGTTGCTACCTTGGCTGAACTTGGAGGCATTCTGCTGCCTGTGAGTCAGCACACATTACACATTTACCTTAGAACTGAATTAATGAATCTGAGGGAAATTTAATATGTTACCATTCTATCAAATCTTGGATGCTAAAAAAATCTGGGATGATTAACTGTGAGAATACTTTGTTTTATTGATTAGGTGTGTCATATACTAAATGAACCTTGAAATAGCCTATTGGAGCGTTGTTCTGAAACCTATATGGAGTTTCTATTCAGCCAGAAGAATGTTAGTCTAGCTGGATTAGAAAAGTGCATAATCGGCTAGATTCGAATAGTTGCCTAATGAGTGCATAGCTTTCAGTTTAGGTCAGGGGAGCAGTCAGATTATTATTCAGTAATGTTACAGTTTCTGTTAACTTTTAGAAACCGCGATGACAGAAAAAACGATCGTTCTCGTAAAAGGGAGTACGACCGATATCCATCAAGGAGAGATTCATACAGGGACAGATACAACAGAAGAAGAGGAAGAAGCCGAAGCTACAGTAGAAGTCGGAGTCGCAGTTGGAGTAAGGAAAGAAACAGGGACAGGAGCAGAAGCAGGAGTAGAAGCAGAGGTAGTTATATTCAGATGTAAATAAGTCTTGAGCTTTGTATTTAAAAATAACCCTGGGTCAGTATTTTATGCTAACTTGTGGTCCTGAATGATATGATTGATTAAGTCTGTGAACACTTAAAGGAATACTGTAGGGTAGTCCTTGGCTTTTGAGTATTCAATTGAAATGAAAACTAAATCTGATGGGACTTGGTGTATTGAGTAGGCATACTGTGCTTTTAATTGGATAAGTATATTCTCTTTGGCTACATACGGTTTCTTTTTAAAGAAAGTGAGCATCCTCAATGGCCTTTTTATAATGTGAGTTTGAGCAGCAAGTAGTTGTTTTCCATGTATATGTATACAAAACATTTACTTTTATTGAAACCTGCCCATAATTTTTAGCTATCTTATTGTGAAATTGTTTGCTTTCTCAGTTTGAAGCTTTTATTCAATAGCTTGGCAGCATTGTGCATTTGTAGAAGGGTAGAATGTAAGTTTGTTCTTTATAACCCCTGATACAGTGTGATCCAGGTCAGTTGATGAGATGCTTGTAGAGTAGAAGAATAAGCAAGCATGTTTTCAGCGAGGTGACTGCAGGCAGGTATTGCTGATAACCTAAAATGTTGAGAATCTTCATTTTAGACTAGTATAATGTGCTATTAATTTTTTTAAAAATTCAAATTCATTTAACTACTTGCTGTGGCAAGACTTAAAATTTTAACTTAAAAAGTATTGTACAAAAGACCATGTGGTTTTCAAAAACATAATCACTTCTTCATGATATTTTGATGAATGGTGCAAAATTACGCCACAAGCTGCAGAAATATTTTAAAGTGACTGTGTGTCTTTTTCTCAATGTAAATATGCTTTTAGTGCAGGAGGGACTTGTGATGCAACATAAACTTGCACTTGTTCAAAAATCTGTTGCAAATAACCAAACTGAAATCAAATTCAAATCACACTTGTGTTCACTGACCTCCACTGGCTTCAGTTTTCCAGGTTTCATCCTTCTATTCCGATCCCTCCATTACCTTGCCCTTTGTTATTCCTAATTTTCTCCTGCCCAGCCATCCTCCAAGATCTCTGCAATTCACTAATTCTTGTGTACCCTAAATTGTTATTGCTGCATCATTGGTGACTGTGCCTTTCAGCTGCCTAGGTCTTAAGTTCTTCTATTTCCTCCCTAAAACTCTTTAAAGTGAGCATCTTGCCCAAGCATTTAGTCATGTGTTATTATGGTTTATTGTCATACTTTGGATAGTAATTCTCCCTTGAAGTATCTTGCAAACTTTTTTCTGCTATATTGACCGTGCAGTTTTAAATGCAAAGGGTCTTACACCGTGTTATGTACACGGTGTAGATTTGCTGATGTCCCACTGAATCTTCCATGGTGCAGTCATACCACATGCGTAAAATTCCTGGTGCATTTCTTGCTAGCTTAACACATGCTCTTCTGCTATCAAAATTATTTTGTTATACGTGAATTGAAAATTAGTTAAATGAAAAAGATGGACTTCTGAGTTCACTAGTTGAATCATGAACTAAAGTTTTCCATTGTGACACTTAATTGAAGTGAGTGCCTGATCTGGCATAAATCTTAAGATGAAAGGGATGTCGTTCCATGTAGATTCAAAGAATGATGGAGCTCAGATGGAGACCATTTAGTCATTATGCTTCTGTTGATTGTCTAAAAGATCTGTTCAGAGTCTTAACTGAACAATTAAAAAGAGATGCATGATAAAGCAGAGGTGGAGACATTTAACAGCTGAGAGAAACAAATTTTGAGAATTGATTTCTGTGAATTCAAATGCTGAGGAAGCCAGTTAAAAAAATTGTTTGTCATACACAACAGTATTCAATCGATGTTAGATGCAAAAATTTCTCAGTTCACATTTTATCTTGCTTTTTGTTCTCTACTTTGTTTATCAGCCCACGTTATTTTGGCTGACTGGCATTCAGTAGTTAATGTTCAGCAATTAGTTCTATAGATGGATTGCTGAAAAGAGAGGCATATTACTGAAGCCTTGCATCTTACACTCATCAGAACAAATGTAGGAATGCCGGTTTCGGAAGAAGACAACAATTTATGCCAGAGGAAAAAGGGTTCTGATTGGTTGGCAAGTGAGCTGCATTCACTTGTTGGGATCCAATCTCTGCAAAGAAAAGACATATGTTGAAGCCTTGCATGTTTTTTGAATGACCATGAAGTGTCAAGGGTGGATATTTCATACATGTTCTCCATGGCAACAACTTAACCACGAGAGTTAACTTGCCAATCAACTCCTTTTGTTTTGTGATGGTTTAAAATTTGAATCCCTGCATTTGTCCTGTTCAGTGCAAGATGAAGAGCTTTGGCAAAATGTCTCTTTTAAGTGATATTCAAATTCCTGCTGCCAAGTGACTTGGTGCAACCAACTCTGTTCATATTAGAACATATTTATTATTGTGTAATGAGATTAATTTAGTATTTTTGGTGCGAATGGCACTTCCGGAATGTTCATTGAAACTGTCAACTCAATGAAAAATGCTTACTGCTGTATATACTGTTGCATAGTTACGTAGTTTTATTTTTGATAAATATAAGTGCAACAATATTGTAAAGTTAAAATCTAATGTAGAAAGTCTCAAATATAGACATTTCTATTACTTTGGCTTGTAGTAGTTTGTAAAAATTAATGTTCTAACTCCTTCACAATAATATTGATTCCTTTGTTCTTTCAGAGAGGGATTCGGGGAAGTCCAAGTATGACCTTGACAGGACAGAATCGTCAGAAAGTGGCTACACTCCCAATACTGTGGCAAACTTGACATCTGGCCATTATCCTGTTCCCACTCTGAGTAGTGCAATCACAGTCATCGCACCAGCTCACCATGGCAACACTACTACAGAGAGTTGGTCAGAGTACCATGAGGACCAGATTGATCATAGCTCATATGGAAGGGGGCCACTTCCAAAGAAGCGCTGTCGAGACTATGATGGTAATGCAGAATTGTTGCAGTGTTAAAAAGATTGTCACCCACTTAAATGCCAAATTTAAATACTGTAACAATGCTGTAAACTCAATTTGATGTCCTGAGATTAAAACAAGAATAAGTTTATGGAGGAAATGTAAATTAAAGCAGTGTGGAAATACAATATATACAAGTTAATGGCATTATTCAGTGAAATGCTGCACTTGACAGCCATCAATTCATTCCCTCCATTTTGTTGTGTTTGCTTAGCAGGAATGGCTGGATAAAGGAAATGTTTCACTCTCAACGAGGTGGGGGGGGTGGCGGTGGTGGTGGTGGTGTCCCATTAAGAGACTGTTACTGTATTGTATTGTTAAATATGTATTCCAGATTGGCATAAAAATTTGTTTCGATGTGTTGCAAATCATGTTGATTCTATGTGCTTTATGCCGCCTTACTTTGTGTTTTTCAGAAAAGGGCTTCTGTATGAGAGGTGACATGTGTCCGTTTGACCACGGAAGTGATCCAGTAGTGGTAGAGGATGTGAATCTTCCAGGCATGCTGCCTTTCCCCTCACAGTCTTCAGTAGTTGAGGGACCAAATCCTGCCCCCCTGCCTCCACCACCACCCATTCTGGCTCCTCCACCTGTTAATCTGAGGCCTCCAGTCCCTCCACCTGGACCATTACCCCCCAATCTGCCTCCTGTTGCAGGTAAAGTATGAGCTTTCCATTCATGCTTGAGTTTCAAAAAATGTTAAAATAAGTACAGAGCACTTAATCAGCATATATTGTAGGTTATTAAGCTCTTGTCCAACACGTATTAGAGATGAAACAAAAATAGAAGTTGCTGGAATAGCTTGGCAGGTCTAGCAGCATCTGTGAAGAGAAATCAGAGTTAACGTTTCGGGTCCGGTAACCCTTCCTCAGAACTGACGAGAGCTAGGAAAATGTCTGTTACTTGCAGAAGATGGGGTGGGGAGGTGGAGGTCTGGAGTTCTGGAATAAACGATCGGTGGGGATAGAGCCCAAAAGAAAGAGAAGAACAGTTGGACACACAAAGGAGTGGATAATGATCTGATTAGGAAGGTGAATAGCTGTTAATGGAGACTGTTGGTGGCTAACGGTAGGTAGTGTATAATGGCAGGCTGTGATAACAAGGCCTGGTGTATGGGGTTGGGGACAAGGACATGGGAGAGTTCAGGCCCTAAAATTATTGAACTTGGTATTGAGTCTGGAGGGCTGCAGGGTCCCCACGCGGAAAATGAAATATTGTTCTCATTTTGCTTCTAATATACAACATGCACAATTCTTTTGGTTTTTATTATGTATTAAAGATGATCTTGTCTGCAAGAATAATCGTACTGGCATATTTCAGTGAGTTCCCACCTTTTTTAAAATCATTGAATGGACTTCAGAAGGTTACACTTTCACAATTTTTGAACTATTTCCTTTCTAAGTTCAAAGTTACTTCAGTGTCTTTATCCTAACTGTGCCAAGTTGCTTGCAGATATTTTAAACTATGACATTAGAATTTCTTTTGATGGACAATAATTAGGTTGGCTGATCTCTGCTGATGTAGTTGCCCTAAAAGCAACCTCAGAATCCTTGAGGGTAGGAGCAGAAAAATGAATTGACAGTTCAGGTTCATTTGCTGTACCATAATTAATTTGCTAACTGTATGCGTAAATGGCAGTTGAGACAAGATCAGGCACAATTTTTTTCAAGCACTTTTCACTTTACTAACCCATTGACTATTTTGTCGAGGCTTCCACACACGAATGGCCACTTGGACATTGTAGAAGGAGGTGACAAAAGCCTTCAGCAACATTCTTTAAAAGAACTGATACTTTTTGGCTGTGGTGTGAGATTGTTAGACAGACAGAATACAAAAATAGTTGAATTCTTTCACAATTTGAAATGTCAATGAAATGGATAAGACTAGGATTGTTGTCTAGTAGAGAAAACAAGTGCGCATCCCACTGAAATCGTGGTCGTTTCATGTCTTTAAGAAAAGTAACCCTCAGTTGTCTCTGTGCTACATAAGGCATGACTAGGTTCTCTATAAAGACATCACTCCTTTGGATGATCTGTGACTTCAATTTATTTTCCTCTGTCAAAAAAGGACCCACATAGGCCAAGAGGTATTTTTAATTTGGTCTCGAAGATACTGAATTTCAACCAAAACCTGTTGTGTAAAATGTGCTATGTGTGTAACTGCTTAACAGAAATATTACTGCTTCAGTATTTCAGCCTTGACTCAGTGGTATCACTCTTGTGGCTGAGTCTTAATTTCGTGAGTTCAAGTCCCACTCCTGAACAAGTGCATTATCTTAACTAAAACACTACGAGGGAATGCTAGCCTGTTGGTGCCCCTACCCTTCAAGTGAGATGTTAAACTCAAGCTCTTTTTTTTGCCTGCCTAAGTGTGGGTAAAAGATTTGTGAATTTTTCTGCTATCAAGTGGTTATCAATTACTTTTCAATAAATATCACCAAAAACAAATTATCTGATTACTTAGTCCTTCAAATAGCAATGAGATTATACTGTATGGGGAGGCGATGGCCTGGTGATATTATCACTGGACTGTTAATCCAGAGACCCAGATAATGTTCTGGAGACCCAGGTTCGAATCCTGCCACGGCAGATGGAATTTGAATTCAATAAACATCTGGAATTAAGAATCTAATGATGACCATGAATCCATGGTCCTTTAGGGAAGGAAACTGCCATCCTTACCTGGTCTGGCCTACATGTGACTGAACTGCCCTCTGGGTAATTAGGGATAGGTAATAAATGTTGCCTAGCCAGCAACACCCTCATCCCATCAATGAATAAAGGTATGAAATTTGGTTGCTCTGTTTGCCTTCAACATTGATCTCATCACTGGCTATGTAGTGCTTGAGGAACAACGTGAGCTTGTAAGGGTGCTATATAAATAACAGGTTTGCTTTTTCCTTTGAAACTTGATGGGAATTATGTTTGATCTCAGTGTTTTGTTGCAATATTTTATTTCTAAAAACTGCTGGTTTGCAGACTTGAAGAACAGTTGGCATTTTAAATTTGTCATTTTGCTTTTAGTAGGTCCCCCACCACCTTTACCACCACTTCAACCTCCTGGATTGGATGCACCCCCAAGCTCAATTACTAGTTCAGTGCCTCCTGTTGTCACATCTGTAATTCATCACCAGCCTCCTGCACCACAGCCTCCTCCATATACAGCAGGTAGAATAATTATCTGTCAAAGGCTTTTTTTAAGGCCAATGTTAATAAGACATTCTATTTCTTTGTTTTATATTTCAAATGATGCATTTGAGGTTGCTGAGCTGAATTAAAGTTTGAGGAAGCTTGTTTCAGTTGTCATTGAGACCAGGGGAATGTTTTATGATGTAATGTATATACATGGACTAAAGAAGTAAGAAATTCCTTCATGTCCTAGTCATGGAGATAGCCAAAGGGATGGAAATCTGAACATAGGAGAGCTGAATCAATACCTGTTGCCCACTGATCAGAACTGGACCTTACAAAATGCACCAGAAATTTGTGGTCACAGAGATACGACAGCATATACGTTTGTAGTGGGTCATGTGCAATTATAGTTGAGTAGAATGTGGAATTCTTATCAGATAGCTAGATGCTGTCCAAATAGAAAGGTAGTCAAGCTTGGGAGAATGAGATCAATGTTTGTTACCATCCATATCCAATAGATGATATATAGAAAAGGGGATGGTTGAATATACTTGGTAAATTGATTACTCCTTTGGCATAGGATACAATATTTATTCAGTCTATGCAAGATACAAGGGAATTAGAGGGATTATTACAGTTAAGCTTTTATTAGAATTCATTCTGCAAGATTGAACATTTTGCTTCTTCTTAGACTGATCACTGTTATAAAAGTGACCACAGCCTGCCAGATGACTTGTCTGTTTTCTTGTATTTGGGAATTTGCAGTATCTCAATGCTGTAATGATGACTAGGGGATTAATATTTTGTGATATTTCTTTGAATTGATCTGTGCTATGCATAGATATCATTGTTAAAATTTAGTCGATTGCATGCTGAGTGTAAGCTTGGATTTTCAAGGCATATAAGAGTTGAAATAAGAGGTAACTGAGGGAGGCCAGTAATGCTAGAATTTTGTAACATAAGATTCTGAGAGCACAACAAAATTGTTTAATGCCAAAAGTTAGAAAGGAAGAATGATTTGAGAATATTTAAGTTTGCAAGTAATCAGCATATCACTGCATGCAATTTGACTTGGTGGGAGGGTGGGAGGTGCTGTTCAAAAAAATATGCTGACTATTGATTTATTGTAAGCTTTAATTGGTACTTCGTGCAGAAAAGCAATGGCAAATGCTCTCCCTGCCCACAGGTTGCCAAAAGACTGTGGCTGTTGCTTAGCTTGTTTAGTTGTACCAGTGGAAGAATTTTTATTTTTCTCTCCTAAAAATACACTTCTTAATAAAAACTTGAACCCCAACTCTAAATTATTTTCATATTTTACACCTACCTTATTAAAGTGTGTACTCATTACACAAACATATGCATGCATACTCTGTTAATACCAAGGATTTGCTTTGTGTCATCACATGAGGTTAGAAGAAAATAGAGTCATTAATCTGAATCTCATTCAGATTTATGCTGATGGAGAGACCTACACCTGATTTAAATTTGGGTTTTCCTTGAAGATGTGCCAATTCATTGTCAAGTATCAGCTAACAACAATCAGGAGAATTTATAAGTGAGATTAGTTTTATGTCTGAAGTGGTCTTGCTGATTGTAACAGATTACCTTTCCCTTCTAAGCATCCCATTCTAGTTTCTAGCTTGGTGTCTGGCCTCTTATCCCTGCTTTTGTAATTTCTGAACATTATTTCACCAGAGCTGTCTTTTCTAATGTATCCTTTCCAGACTCTCTTTCTGTATATTCAATCCTCAGCATTTGCGGCAGCAATTTACCTGCCCCAGCCCAGCTCTGTGGAACTTTTCCCTATCCACTTATCATTCCTTCCCACTTGTGCATATGTACTTTTTAATTACCTCTCCCAATGTAAACACACCTCAGCATCCATTTCTTGCCTTACTTTATACCCCCATCTTCGTAATGACTTGTGTGTTCCTTACATTAAACACGTTACATAATTGCGGGTTTGGTTACAGCTGAATATCTCTACAGAGTAATGAGGCTTGGTCACTCTTATTTGTTTTTGACTGTAGAAACCTATGAAACTGATGGATATAATCCTGAAGCACCAAGTATAACCAGTACTTCAAGACCTGTTTACAGACACAGGGTACACAGCCAAAGACCTAATTTAATTGGACTTACATCTGGAGATATGGATCTGCCACCACGAGGTACTGTAGGAATTAGATCTAAAAATCTGCTCTCCTTAGGCACAATCATAAAAATCATATCCCCTACAAAACTGGTACTTCAGTTCATGTAACAATGCATTTTAGTTGTTTGTGCTTGAGGGTAGTGACAACCTGGCTGCGTGATTTCATGTACTACCTGTGTTGCCTAAGGTTCTATCGTGTGGTTTTATCAACATCAAATCACACTTTGTTGTCTTACCTCTATTTCTTTAGTAACTTCTCCTCCTCATGTATCTTGTCTTGTTCCATGCAGTAGCTTGACTCTTGACTAAAGTTATTGTTCTATACTAAACACCCTTACCCCGAGCCTGAGTTTCTCACTGTATTAGCCTGCCTCCTCTCTGCTTTCTTGTCTCAGTCTCTACATAAAGGAAATCATTTTCTTTTTGTGATGCCAGCCATCGCATCAGTGTGCTGACTGAAGTTTCCTGCTCTTTCGTCTTCCCTTCATTTCTCTCTCCACATTGAACATTGACTCTCCCACCACTCATCATTGCCATCTTTTTGGCTCCTAGTCCTTGTCTTCACTATTGTCTCTAATCACTTGTGTTGTTTTGAGAGCAGCATGTTTAGTCCCACTGCCCCTCCTTCATACCCACAGACAAATGTCATTTTCAGCTAATTTCTTTTTCAAGTCACAGTTGAATTTGCTCCACTGTGCTTGGCGTGTTCCCATTCTAACTGCTAGTTGAGTAAAGATTTTCCCTGGATTACCTCTGCTGCTGTTGTTGTTCACTTCAAATAGGTGTCCTCTGATGTTAACACTTCTACTAATGGGAACAGTTTATCCTATTTACTCTATCTGGATCCCTCATGATTTGGAACATATTGACCAAGTCTTCTCAAGCTCCTCTTTTTCCGAAGAGGGTGCTGTCCCAGCTTCCACAATTTATCTTCAGAATTGAAATTTCTCACGTCTGAGACATTCTCTGAAATCCTTTCCTCATTTTATCCAATTCTTTTACAATTTTTCTGCAGCATTGTGTTCAGAATTTATTCAATACTCTGTTTGAGGGCTAACCAATGTTGTCGTTGAGGTTCACTAAGTTGCTTGCTTTTGTACTCAATGCCATCAAGACCCTCTGTTTAGTAACCTCTACATCATGTCCCCTTCCACTTGCCCAGGTGCGCTAACCATGAGCATCCTTCTTACCTATCTCCTATATGCCATCTGAGCTGAGCTCGTCCATGAGACCTACTTCTGTTTGCATGACTCCTTTCCCACTAAACTGATTAATTGTAAATGTTTCTCACATTGATCTTAAAACACCTTTTGAGCCCTCTGTCCTTGCAAACTACCTCCTCGTTTCTGCCTTCCACTTTCTCTAATTTATTGCTGCATCGTCCAACAGAATGAGACTTTGTTGGGACTCCGCTTACATTAAATGACTTGCAGTTTAAATATATTTGGCAAAGGTTTCTTTTTTTTTTTCCTGCCCTGTCTGGAGACAAATGTTTATCCTTGGTCCCTTTCCTATTTGTCAATGATCTGCTGTTTCTTAAGGACTTAAAAAGACATAAGATGAGATTATATGTATATATTGGTAACCTACAGCTCTAAATCTCCACCAGCTCTGGCCCCTCCATTGTTGATGTGTTTTTATCCTATTTGCCCAACTTAGTGCTGTGTAATAAGCAGCATTTGTCTTTGTTCCTTTACCTAATTCAATACAATCTCTGGTCAAAGCTCGACCCTAATATTGGCATTCTAGTTGACCACTTGTTGAGCTTTGTGCTGCACATCCTTCCAATTATAAGGTAGTTTATATTGGTACAGATGGTCTCCAATTTACAAATGTCTGAGCTGTGAATGCTCATACTTATGAACAGGATCTATACAGGCTGTATTATTATTCACTTTAAAGATCCAACATGTGAATGTTTCCTTACACATACAAACAGCTATTTTATATTTCCGACCTTCTCTTCCAAATCGCGTGAAAATCGATTTGTGAGCCTATTCAAGAGTGGAACCTGTTCGCAACCTGGGGACTAACTTAACATTCTTAACATCTGCCTGTTTCCTAATGTGTGGCAAATTCTTCTTGCCCATATTATGATACTAGCTGGTGGTACAAATTGACGCTTCTAATTCCAGAATGAAAAGTGATTTGATAGATCATATGTTTTTCTTAATTAAAGTTGTGGCTCCTTACAAGGCTAGAGATTTCCTTTAACAACAGGAGTTTAGGATACAAAAAAAATCAGATCAAACAATCTAAATATAGTGGATAGTTAGCAATCAAAACTTGCATGCAATCAAAGTTCAACCTGTTTCCTCACACTTATACAGGCATAATTCCAGAGAAATTACACACCTGTCTCAACTTTTCTTAATGTATTACTTAACTGATTGGTGACAGTTTCTTGCCTTGGATTGTGGAGACAATTCCAATAATTTCTTTCTAAGTAAGCCGACATGAACTTTTCGACACATCTAAGAGTTTGATCTTTGTCAGTTCTAAGAATTGTAAATTTCTTACCAAACTCTGCTGGTTTGGAAGTTTCTCAAACTAAACCTTTTTGCTGCGATAACTCGGGTCCCCTAAACTGCCCAAAGAAGTGCTCTTTGAAGAGAAACTAAATTTGGGTCTTCACTCCACTCTGCTTTCTGAATTGAATTAAAACTGAAGACGATCCTCGATTCTTCTGAGTTGAAAAAATAACGGCCTTGCATGTTTACCCTACCTCTTTAAACCCAGAAATATAAACATATTTCCATGAACACCCCAGGGATCTGGAGTTATCTGCTTTCTGATGAAGTGCTGGATATACTCATTAGTATATGAATGCTGGAATGACTCGACCTGTTTGTAAAGAAAACGCTTCAAAGAAGCAAATAGCACTCACCTGCCTCTGTTTTGAAATTTACATTCCAAAAGTGGTATTTGTACATAAATGATGTACCTTTCGTCACACTCGTCACTTTATGTGAATGTAAATTGGCTCATGCTTCCCCAGTACCTTGTTTTAAGACTTTTTTGCATTCAGATCCTATCTTGGTAACTTCCTCCAGCTCGGTAGCTCTCGTGTGAACTCTGTATCAGTCCAATTCAAGCCAGTTCAGTTTTCCCAATTCTGCCTTTACCCCACCATTTCTGGCCAATGTCTCAGCTTTGGAATTTTATTTTTAAACTTCTCCATTCTACTATCTCCTTTTCTTCCTTTAAGTTGCTTAATAAAACCTACTCTCCTGATCCCTCCTCGCCTTTCCTTCAGTTCAATATCTCTTTGTATCTGATTACACTCTTTGAAGTGCTTTGAGTTTTTTTTTGTGTATTTAAAGATGACATAAACACAAGTTACCATCGTAAGTTACCATCGTTAATTACCACCTCCCATACATCTAAAACATTTCTATATCTTAATCATGAAAAAGACTTGATGGCATATTGCATAAGTTTTCAATGAAGTATGTTCTGGTCTTGAAACTTACTCCTATCTGTTCACATTCTAGCTGTAAATATTACTGTGAAAACCGAAAAACCTGTTAGCAACAACAACAACATGAGAATAGTGGTGGATTCTGAGTCCAGGAAACGTACAATTGGGGCTTCTGCTGAAGGAGTGCCTGCAAAGAAGTCCTGGTTTGACAAGTAAACTTTGGTTTTCAATTTTTTTCTTGCATATTGTTACCCTTTAGTAGTTTTCTTGGTATTACAAATGCACTTTGTAAACTTGCTGTCACTGACCTTTTCAATACGCTGGGGTAACAGAGTGTAAAATTTCCTTAGGGTTCACCTGGTGAAATAAGTGGTTGTGCATTAAGAGTTTGTCACTCTGGCATATCCATTTTAGTTTATATAATAAATTTTTTTGAGCCTCACTTTTTTCTTAGTTATTATCTTTAATTATTGAGAACAGTTCCACATTTTTAGGTGCAGCATTTTTTTTTTTTAAAGAAGGTGTAGAAGCCATTAACCTGTTCATAAATTTCAATTGTTTGACATAGTTTATTGTTAATTCTAATGTTTTGTTTTTTGAATAAACTTGGGCCTCACTATATTTTTCCATCAAGTACTTTAAGTTCAGTCATAGGTTTGAAATATATTTTCATTTAAAAAAAAAAAGAAAATTCAGTCACCTTTTCCTGATGGTCTAACCATTTCACGCAACAGCTGAGCCACATGGATCTACAACATCACATTTTGCCTGTGGTCTCTGATGAATTAGTTGATCTAATTCAATTACATTGTATGCTATATTTGTGCTATAGTTCTTCAAACATCCTGATATGTGGTGGGGGAGTATCAGCCAAAGTGATAGATATTGCCCACTGACCAATCCCTCCTGGAAATGAACAGATGGGGATTGAGCACCACAGCTTGTTTTCAAAGTCTAAAAGCAGTAACCTGAAGTAACTAGAGAATTTGCAGGCTAAAGTAAAACAGGAATGTTCCTTCCTTCTTTTCCACCATTTTTTTTAATATCGTTGAAAGAGTAATTTGCCCTATATTGAATGAAGATATGTGAAAGGAAGGGTGTAGTGAACTTACGTCCCTAGATTCCGTAAGGCACCAAAAGTTGTCTAAGTCTTAAATATAGTCAATGGTGGAACATCCTGCAATGCTCTGGGATAGAACATTCCAACGATTCATGACCCTTTTGAGCAAAAGGGTCACGTCCTGTCATATTGTTAGTAAAGTGTTGAGATATGGAGATAAATTAAGTTGGGTCATTGGTACCCACCGATTTTAAAATCTTCCTGTTTGCAGAAGAAAAGGGATTATGAGAGCGTGGTGTTTTCAGTTTTGAGGTTCTGCCAATATCTGTTTGGGACCTTGTGCAATTAGTCTTCATTTCTCCACCATGTTGACTTCAGTTTTAGACTAACAGGAAATCTCAGGAGCATAAATGCTGAATGTGCCAATGTGTTATTTGTTACATATTTAGGAGCGTTTCAGTAAAATTGCCTTAACGTGGGGCGGCATGGTGGCTCAGTGGTTAGCACTGCTGCCTTACAGTGCCAGGGACCCGGGTTCGATTCCAGCCTCGGGTGACTGTCTGCGTGGAGTTTGCACATTCTCCCCATGTCTGCATGGGTTTCGTCCGGGTTCTCTGGTTTCCTCCCACATACCAAATGTGCAGGTTAGGTGGATTGGCCATGCTAAATTGCCTGTAGTGTTCAGGGATGTGTAGATTAGGTGTGTTACAAGGGGACGGGTCTGGGTGAGATGCTGTGAGGTTTGGTGTGGACTTGTTGGGCCGAAGGGCCTGATTCCACACTGTAGGGACTCTATGACCTCTAACGTGCAATCACTCATTTATCATCAGGTTAATATGCCATGTTTCAAATAACGTGGCCCTTAGAAACACCAGACCGTGAATTTACATTGGGAGTAGTAATTGTCTCAAATCATTCGTGACGGAATATTGTGGTTGGTTTTATTTCTTGTTTCCATTTCTTTCCAAGGTAGAGAAATCTTGTGATGTGATTCTTGCTTTTGAAACGTTCATGACAATCTGTAAAGTACATCTACAAGTTAGAATTTTCAATCCATTTTGAGCCAAGACTGGTTCTCAAATTGAATGCTTTATTGAAGTGGATTCCTTAGTGTGTGTCAACAATGGAATCCATTTCTTGTAGCAATTTTTCAAAAACAGTTGTTTAAAATTTAATTCAGGCCACTGCTGCTATGTAAAATGAATGCTGTACAGATTGAGCTGTTTTGGTGAATCAGTTTTGAAATGGTAGTCCTGGTAACTCACTACTTGAAATGGGTTAGGAGATCTAAGCAAGCAAAATACCTAATTGCCAAAGACATTTGAGCCTTACGAAATATTAAAACACATCTTGATTGGGTCAAAATGTGCATTTTGCAGTTAATTTTTAATAACCATTTAGGTTAACATGATCTGTCTGTTTGTATCAACAGGTCAAATTTCAACAAGACCAACAGCCAAGGATTTCAAAAGAAACCACAATACGGGGTTGAAAACACCAAGCTTGAACTTCGGAGGGTTCCACAGGAATTAAATAACATCAGCAAACTTAATGAACACTTCAGCAAATTTGGAACAATTGTAAATCTGCAGGTGGGAATGCAAAAAAGTCTAAAGGGCTTCACTGCCTAGTCTAGTTTTGTTTTCTCCTTGTGTCTCTGTACACTTTGTATCACAGCCTTACAGCCTTCTTAGGATCAGGAATTCTAAATCCAGTGAATCATCAGTTGCTGATTTGCTTAGATTTCCTAACTCACCAAGTTCCTGCAGTGAACTTTGAGACCTTATTGACCTGTATGGGTTATTAATTTTCTCAGGGTTTGACGAAGTTCTTGAAATGATGCCAGTTTTAGGAAGTCATTCTGTGTTTTGCGCCTGTAGATGGTGCTGTGAGCATGTTTATTTATATGGCAACTGTGATTGCGTTCAATTGAGTATTGCATCGCATCATAAGGCCAATTCCAAACTGAGCATTTAATCGTTGTGTATCTCTTTCTTTATATAATTGTATTTGCAATTGCTGCTGCCTTTGAATCTGAAAATCTGTGCTTATCTATGAGAGACATTGGTACCCACACTTAAAATGAAATATTAACCATAACCTTTCTCCATTTTCTCTAACCAATTTTGAAACTTGGTTAGGCAATCTGTCCCACATTTCTAAGTCCACTGTTTTCCGGTGGCAGTCTCTCATAGTATTTTGCCAGGAGACATCCCTAAAATCTGTTTACAATATATCCACTGCAATGTTTCCATCATTCCTCAAAGAAACCTGCAATTTATTCTAACGCCGTTGCCAAATCTGAAATGCTGGCTATTTATTTTCTTTTAGTTTCCACACATAGGAATTTTGTGTTCAAGATCCTTAAATTCTTCCCTGCCATAAACAAGTAAGATAATTGGGCTGAAATTACATGGATTAGCTCTGTTCATAAAAGGGAGTAGTACATTAGTTCTACTAATTTTGTTGGAGTCACGTTGCTGCTGGCCATGAATTGTGCAATGCTATTGAAGAGTGATTGTATCCTAATCTATGAAAAAAAATGTTAACTGAGATTTTCTGGAAGCATTGTCGATTTTATGCTTTTTGGTATCAGTTCCTAATTTATTTTATGAATTGAGTGTTAAGTGATTTTGAACCATGTGACTTAAATGCACTTTGCATCGAGCAAGTCAAACGGGTTTGTATAATGAAGGTGTTTGAGACTATTTTGAGATAGGAATCCAAAGACTTTGCATGGCATTTCAAGTTTTATGAGTCTAATGTCTTGGTATAGCTATTCATTTACTCTTTGCCCATTTAGAATGAAGTTGACTTTTTTTGATTCACGCATGATTTATTATGATAAAGTTAGCAATTTTTAAAAAAGCTGTCTGTCACAAAATAAGTTTCAAAAACATCTTTATCGCTAACAAAAGTTGCATGCTGCTTATTGCAGCAAATTACACCGACCAGAATGCAGACGCTCAAGTGTTTTCTGGCATCATTAAGGTAAAAGCAGTCCCAAAGATGATTATTCAAAGTGGAAAATAGTCTGTTTGGGTTGTCAGATTGTGGTTTTGTTTGCATAGTTATTTTAATTCCATGTCTCAGAATACACGAAGAACCTTGAAGTTACTTTATGGTAAATGTGTTTTTTCCCTTTCTTGAATGTAGAAAATGAGGTGTGTCTGCTAAAGCTGTTTGTGATGAGAAGGCATTTTACACTGCCATATTTCTCATTGACGGAACTACTGTTGGTTAAGAATATAATATGTTGCATCATTATTTACATGGAAGTAACTTTTGAAGTTGCTTCTCTCCTCTCAAAACAAACAGTTGATTCAAAATAAGCTGTTTAGACCAAAACAGAGGCTGAGTGAAAAACTAGGCAATTTTTCAACAATCTTTTAAAGCAGTCCAAAGTATTATGCACAGTATTTCTCACGTATGTAACATTTGTGCATGCATGTGTATGTTAAATGAACTGTTCAGCTGAATGAGTAGTTTAATGCTACCAGCAGGTGCCTCTGTAACATTGTATTGTCCTTGTCACTAAAAATATTCTCCACCATGTGGCAACTTATAATATAGCATGCAGTATTCAGCAGATGTGGTTATAGATTGTTCTTGATAGCTAATGAGAGCTTAATATGTTTGAGGTTCATTTATTTGCTACTTGAATCATTAAAAATGATTTTTTTCTGTTAAACTGGTGAAAACCATTTATTGAAGTGCCAGAAGGAGGAACATCACAATAACCATTTCAACAGGAGTTGAGCACTCGTTTTTAGAGTCATTTTAGTGATAGTCAGTGACCTTTGTATCCAGGTTACGACAGTTGGAACAGTGCAATTATATCCAGCTTAAAAAGAGAACATTTGCACTATTGCATCACACAAAATAATGAAGATTGTTGGCTTGTAGGGATATTATAGTAGAATCTCATAAACATCAAGAAGATGAATTACCAGTCAATCAGGTTTTGGTGGCATTGATTGTAAGACAGTTAGCCAAGACTAGCCAGCTCCCTGTGACCTTTAATATACCTGTTTGAATTAGCAAAGATGGCTGTGGCTTACAATTTCAGTTCCATTTTTCAAGCCTTCAAATATTTTATTTTGTTACCCTCCAATCTCTTTTGGGCTCATTTTGAAGTTGGAAGGCATAGCAGTGTGGACAGTCCATGCCTACTAATTGTGACAAAATCATGAATCAATGTAAACAGGAGCGGTGGAAAAGGAGAAGGGACTTGTCCCTTAAGAGGGCAGCATCCACATCTAGCATTCTTACCAGAAATGGGAAAGAAATCACTGTTGACTGATGCACCCTAGGTAGTCAAGTTAAGTACTTGAATGCTGAGATTATCCAAGGTTTTGCTGATTTTGAATGCTGGAAAAACTGACTTCTGATCACTGTAGTGTGATTTGTAAGGAAGCAAATTAATTGTAAATATATTGATTTTTGTGAAGGTTGCGTATCAAGGTGATCTAGAGGGTGCCCTTATTCAGTTTGCTGTTCACGAAGAAGCAAAGAGGGCAATCTCAAGTACAGAAGCAGTTCTTAATAATCGATTCATCAAAGTATACTGGCATCGAGAATGCAATTCTCAGCAAAAGACAGCTGCAAATCAAAAGGTACAAATTATGTTTTTCTCCTATTTAGTTTCGTTGTCGCAAGCAAAGCAATACAGTTTTTAAGATTTAATATTAGAATATTAATGATAATCTAATTTCAGACTTGAAATTTTTGCAATATGTTCAGTTACTCACTTCCAGTACAACCCTATTCATGGTTCTGACCTGCCTCATTGGTTTTCATTGATAAACATTTGACCTAAAATAAGAGACACTGTTATACTGTTATTTGTTTAGAGTTTTGACAGCCTTCAATCCCGCATATTGATGGTCTGTGCTTTGGTCCTTTGCTGAACATCAGGAGCCCGACTCTGGCATGGCAGCCTCTCCCAAACTGGCTGGAGATGAATGCAGTAGCTGAGGAGGTGTGCACTTGATCAACCAGCCAACTTTTCTGATTCTCCTTTCTCCTTCCGATGTCCTTTTTAAAAGCTCTGCTTCCAGTAATTCTGGTCTTCAGTGACAGCCTGCCATTTATCTATATCAGTTTGCATCATCTTCCATATTTTGCTTGACGATCTCCTCACGGCAGAGTTATGGACATCCAGCAAGCCATGACCCTGTAACCTGCGATAACACTGTCTTTCGCTCTCTTAATAACAATAAAATGAAAGCATTTTGGATTGATTAATCAAATAACATAAGAACTAGGAGCAGGAGTAGGCAATTCTCTTTAAATGTCTGCCATTGTTCATCAACAATCCTACCTTTTAGTCTTCCTGCCCAATTCACTTCGTGCTAAATCTGTTCTCATACCAATGTCATTAGCCTGCTTCCCAGTTGATTCCCCATATTGCTGCAAAAGAATCTCTAGTGCACTCATGAACTCTCCCTCAAGATCACTCTTGCCAGTTTGATTAATCCAGTTGACATGCAAATTAAAGTCTTTGTATCTTTGTTACAAGCTCCCAGTATGTTCTGGTTTATGCTGTATCTACTGTGGAACTACTGTTGAGGATCTATAGATTAGATTTCCTTGCTATTTTGTATTAATATGCAGATTTATTTTACCTCTTGATCTTCAGTGCCAAAGTCATTTCTCAGTACAGGACTAATCTCAACCTTTACTAACAAGGCTGCACCACCACCTTTTTCCTTTCTGTTTATCCTTCCAAAACATTGACTAGTACCCTTGGAAATTCAATTCTCAATAACCATATCTCAGTAACTGGCAACAAATCATATCCATTTGTCTGTATTTATGCTGTTAACTCATTAACTCCATTGCTACGCGCATTCAGATGCAAACTCTTGAAGTTTATCCTGTTATCAATATTCTATACTCATGTTTGATTCTTTAGTGCAGTATGGCGTTCACGTGCTCTGTCTCTTCCTTTCATTATCTGGAAACAATTAGCCTCATCACGAACCTGCACTCCTACATTCTCCTTACAGTAGGCATTGCAACTGAGCCCCTCCACCCATTAGTTAGTTTAAAGCCCCATCTATAGTCTTATTTAAACGATTTGCCAGGAATCTAGTCTAAGCATGATACAAGTGAAGCCCAACCCAGTGGAATAGCTCCCTCTTCTCCAGTACTGGTGCCACTGTTCCTTGGATCTGAACCCGTTTCTTCTGCACCAACCTTTGAGCCACGTGGTTACCTTGTTAATCTTAGTGATCCTGTGCCTATTAGCTTGTGGCTCAATAGTAATCCTTTGTTTACCTTTATGTGTCTGCTTTCTAATTTAATACCTAGCTGCTTGTATTTCCCCCAACACAATCTCTTTCCTCATTCTCCCTATATAGTTGTTACTGACATGGACCAAGACAACCGAATCTTTCCCCTCCCACTCTGAATTGTTCTGCAGTACAAATGAGAGATCTTTAACCCTAGCACCAGTAGGTAACAATCTTTGGGACACTTGATGCTGGCTACAGTGACCAGTGTCTATTCCTGTAGCTATACTAGCCCTGATTATGACTGCATTTCATCTTTTGGCCACCCATTCTCCCCCATTTGAATGGTTTCCACCACCATGGTACTGGTCAGTTTGCTCATTCTATCCAAGAGCAATAACCTCGAGCGTGTTGGACAAGGACAGTGTCTGGGGGTACTGCAGTGCTACTTCCTGGATCTGTTCACCTGCCTCACTCAGAGCCACTTCCTCATGTACCTGCCCAATGACCAATTTCCAGGTGGTTAATCAAAGGAGAATGATTGACTACATCCTGAAACTTAGTGTCCAGGTAACTCTTCACTTCCCAGATGTGTTGCAGTTTCTGAAGCCCAGACTGCAGTTCATCGACTCTGAGCCGAAGTTCCTCGAGCAACCAACATTTCCTACAGATGTGATCAGCATGAATCTTGGTGGGCATCTTCCAGTTCCTAACACGTTGCCTGGCTTTACATGTCTGTTTTGTTTTATTTAATTAAATTTTCAATTTACTACTGATCTTCAGTTTTCAATCTATAAATATTTCTCTTATTTAGCCTTTAATTTGCAAGCAGGTCAGAAAAGAGAAACTCACTTACCAGTTGCTTACCTGTGATATCGCATTGGCATGACGTCCAGATCTGAGGCATTGGTCTGGTCTGGTCCAGTCCGCACTGATCTGCAGATGTAGTTTGGAAAGCAACACATCCTACCCTCCTTCCCTCAACTCCTACCTTCACAAAACTCCCACATTCCACTTTCTGCAGCTTGCAGTCGTCTTTTTGCTGCTTACGCTGTTAACTTAAATGATTCTATGGAAAACAATTTGTACCCTTTGGGTAGATGAGACAGTGTTGGGAATATTTGGCTTTGTAAATTATTCTTTAAATCCAGGCAACTTGGCCCCATTGTGTTTTTAATAGTCTGTTGCTTTGTCCTGTATGTAATTTGGACAGTGCTGATCTTATTCATTTGTTGCCAAATTTGGTCAGTAATTTTGAAAATACAACACCAAATTGAGTCAGAGACATGCAGCAGGGAAACAGACCCTTCAAGTTAATATTTGTAGCTTAAGCAGTATGAAAATGAATGGAAACATGCACTTAAAGTTTATATGCAGCCTCTGAGGAATTATAATTTGCAGTGTGAAGAGATCATGTTAACAAGGCTACTAGGAATTTTAGCTCAAGAAAATAGTAGTTGTTTCAGTCTTCTTCCGCAAAATAGCAACATTGTTCATATACTGTAGACCGAATATGTGTTTCGCTCATTGATACCTTTCTCAAGGAAAATACTCAATCTGTTTGCTAATGATCAACATTGTGATTTTGTGATCAAAACAAAGATATGGGTGTTAAAAAATCTAAAATGTTGCAGTTTTGATATTTCAGTACGTGCATCAAGTACTGTTGAGGTCAGGTGCTGTACATTCAGCTGCAGAGTGAAACTCCCTGTTTTATCCTTTAGCAAGTTTTCAAGTAGCATCTTCTGGGCACTGCTGATATTGCCATTTGGAGGTAGCTTTAAATGCTGGACCAGCATCCACAAGGAGCCAAATTATGATTGTCTAACGTAGCAAGAGCCTTACAATTAGCATCTGACCTCCAGTACCTTATTCATTTTATTTTCAAAAATACCCTTTTTGCACTGTTTTATTTTCCATCTCTGACTAATTTCTTAAATCCCTCAGTATCCACATCCCCCTTCACACCTCAACCCTGCTTTCTGTATATATCCATAGAGAAAGCTATTCTTCAATTCATTGACTGTGTACACCAAATCCCAGTTAACTAACCTTTGGCCCCCAATCAATGTATTATTTTTGCAGCTCCTGATTTACTGAACCATGTCGTCAACCTTGACCTCTGATGCCTGGGTCCTCAAATACAATAGCACTCTCACCTTGACCATTCCCTTGGCAAAGGCCCTATCCCTATTCACTTAAGTCCAAGGGAAGTAGATTTGAAAGGATATGGCACACAAGCATCACTATTTAATCTGACTGGACCACTTAAAATGCTATTGTGTCCTATTCTAGTTTACTAAAACTGCTCGTTATTCTAAGATCTTCCTGAATTGCAGTGATAGCACCCAGGTTTTCTTAATTGCAGATCATGTTCTTAAACCACCTTGCCCATCCCCTTCATCATTGCTTCTGACGAGTAAAAGGGATTTAAGTACCTTTCACGAAGATTGAGAAAATCCAATCGGCTGTCCCTTCCCAAAGCCTGCCTTGCCAAACTTTGTTTAATGAATCTCCCTGCCGTGTCCTTGAACCATTTCTCAAATTTATTCTCCAACTCTTTCATGACCTCTTTGAGCTCATCTTGTCCATGAGTTCTCTCATTCAGTCTCTGAAAACCCCTGATGACCTAGATTTCCCTTCTGACCCCCAAGTTAGCTGATATTGTTAATACTTTGCTCTTCAGTGCTATTCCTCTCTCCTTTAAATCTGCCATCGTTGCCCCTCCCCAAAAATCAGTCCTTAACCCTTCCATTCTTGCAAATTTACCGTCTCATCACCAGCCTCCCTTTCAAATCCTTCTGTGCATTGTCACTTCCCAAATTCACCTTCACAATCTTTGGAGGGATTCGAACATGTACTCCTATCGGGTTTCTGCACAGTCACAGTCCTGAAACAGTTTTCATCAAATTTGCAGATGGTATCCTGTACGATTGTCACAAAAGTTAAATTTTCCCTGTATATCTTTCTCCATTCCTCTGCAGCCATTGACCAAACCATCCCACTGCAACACTTCTCCACTATTGTCTATTTGGCTGGAACTGTTGTCATTGTTCCATTCTTACCTATCTAATCATAGCCAGAGAACCGCTAGTACTGGCTATTCTTTCTGCTGCTGCACTGTTTCCTGTGGTATCCCCAAGGACTGATCCTTATTTTACAAATTACCCCTTGGTGACTTGATTCAAAGACGAAATTAGTTTTCATGTCCACTGATGACACACAGCTCTACCTCTCCTCCAACACTTAATTCCTCCACTATTGCTAAATTATTAGACTACTTGTACAATATGCAGTACTTGATGAGCAGAATTTTTTTCCAATTAAATATTGGCAAGAATGAAGTTACTATTTTTGGTTCCAGCTCCAAATTCCTTTCTCTAACTCCTAACATAGTCTGTTGTCCTTCTTCCTGGCAACAATCAATCTGTTCACAACCATGATATCATCTTGATCCTAACGTGAGCTTCCAATTTGCCTTGCATATGTCTAAAACTACCTATTTCCACCTCTAATATTGTTCTACTTCACTCTACTTCATCTCATGCTGCTGAATGCTTCACCTTTTGTTACCTCCTAGCTTGGAATATTCCAGCACATTCTACCCTTGCCGAGCGATCATGGTTTCCAAGTATGAGACCGGGACCTTGTAATTTGTAACTTCTTTGGTTTGGCCTATAATAGTTGCTTCAGAAATTGTAAATGTAAGGTTTTTGTATCAGTCTGTAAGAGGAAGTTGTCTACATGTTACGTTAAGCACTCCAGTTGGGAAAATGTTTGCAATCCTTTAACTAGTCTCTGATGAAAGGTAGAGAGGCAGTTGTGAAAACCCTGGGGTAAACAACTTCATGTGTTTGCTGGCCCTGGAATATAAAAGCAAATTTGTACTGGCATTGCCTGTGAAGTAAGGTTGCTAATGTCCAGCACTCTGAAATATTTTGTTCATGGAGCTCTTCACATATGGTCTTGGGCTGGTTGCTACTGTAGGTACTGCAATTGGGGTAGATTTACTGAGGTTGATCTACACTATTCGACTTCATGCCACATACTTACTGTGGAGAGGCCTGGCACCGTCATACTCTGGTATCTGTATCCAAATGAGGATACAAGGGACTGGAGTGTGTCATCTCCCTCACTAAATTTACTGTAGTGGATCTTGTCAATCCCTCTAGTGGCAAAGTTCAGGGTCTCTGTTCTCACTCCATTCACAGTGCTTGCTGATGGGGTGCCTTCCAGAGTGCCTACAATTATAACATTTCCCCTGTGGCAGCTGCTGCCTCGGTCCTCTCTGCTGCAGGTCCCTACCACTCGCTGTGGGAGAGGCGTATAGGAGTAGATAACACGTGTAGTAGCTTCCCCTATTTCTGCACCTCCCTTCTTCGGTCACACAGGACCTTGTTGTTGGTGTCTGTCGGGTTGAGACAGACAGGGTTCAGCACCATATTTTCTGCATGCATCTGATTAATCTTGCCTCCCTTGCTGTGTTTAGGGTGCTCTAAGTTGTGGACATCTTTCTCCCAGGCCTGTGTCATCCTTCTAAGTACCCAAACCTTAGTGCAGACGTTATTGGCTGAGTCAAAATTCTCACGCACTTTCTTTGCTACCTCAGTGGTGTGTGAACAAGGATTCAGATCCAGTTCACTACCCAGAGACGCTAATGTTATAAAGTGAAAGGATAGGGTACATGTACATTGGCTAAACTTGACCAGTTTGCAGTAACCCTTTTTGACTCTAGTGCATTATGTGGTCAGATCGGCCAAGATAGAAGAAGGCTCAGGGAAGTTCCAACACAACTTTATTGAACACTTAAGGAAAAAGAATATTTATCAGACTCTGCTGGTCTTTAATTAATCTCTATTCAACTCTATCAATCGCATGACAGGACTCTTCAGTAAACAGTCTTAAATTTGTGCTAGCTATCTATTTCTGACACGTTCTTCTGATGATTCACTACACCTTATCCACAAGTTCCGACCAATGTATTTGAATTGTTTGTCTGAAAAAACTGATAATGTCAATTCAGCCAGGCTGGGACAGGCTGCTTCTCGGTATTTGAGAGTTGGCTGATGTTTCAGGATCTACAGGCATTGATTTGGGGCTTCCCCTTTAGTCTGGAGCTGGTTCTGCTTTTCAGGTCGTCTCACCAAGGTGATCTGTCTGGAGATGCAGTTGAGACAAGTGCAAAAAGCAGAGAGCGCTTGGGTTCCGGGTCGTTCCCTTTATTCCTCTCTTTGTGCCCTTCTACTGGGCTGGGTACCACTCAGCCTGTGTAACATTCTTCTGACAAAGCAGGTTGTTATGACCAGACTAAACCCCCTCAAAATATACTCAGAAGGTAGACTTGACCCTAACTTTTTCTTATTTTAAAGTGAAGTGTAAAGTGTTGCATTCCAGGTGCAATTTGAATGGTCAATCTAGCGGATTTGAAGCAAATCACACCTTATTCGTATATTATATTTGAAATACAACAAAAGATAAAAAGAAATTGAAATAATGTAACTCAACTGGAAAACTGGTTCATCCCGCAGCGCCAGTTCTGCTTACCAAAAGTGGCCCACTAGGCACTCACATTCCACGCCCGGCTCCAAGCCATCGATATCCATTTCAAGCCTACCGACTCCCACAGCTTCCTAGAATACACCTCCTCCCACCCACCTTCCTGCAAAAATGCCATACCCTATTCCCAATTGCTTCGCCTCCGCCGCGTCTGCTCCCAGGATGAGGCATTCCACTCCTGGACATCCCAGATGTCCTCGTTTTTCAAGGACCGCAACATCCCCACCCCCCCAACAGTGGTCGAAAACGTCCTCAACCGCGTCTCCCGCAGCTCATCCTTCACACGCCTCCCCGCAATAACAACCAAAACAGGATCTCCCGCGTCCTCGCATACCACCCCACCAACCTCCGAATCCAACGCATCATCCTCCGGCACTTCGCCATTTGCAATCTGACCCCACTACCAAAGACATTTTTCCCTCCCCACCCTTATCTGCTTTCCAAAGGGACCCCTCTCTCCATGACTTCCTCGTCCGCTCCACACTTCCCAGCAGCCCCACCACTTTTCCCTGCAACCGCAGGAAGCGCTACACCTGCCCCTACACCTCCCCTGTCGCCCCCATCCCAGGCCCCAAGAAAACCTTGCACATCAAACAGATGTTCACCTGCACATCTGCTAATGTGGTATACTGTATCCGCTGTTCCCGTTGTGGCCTCCTCCACGTCGGGGAAACCAAGCGGAGGCTTGGGGACCGCTTTGCGGAACACTTACGCTTGGTTTGCAACAAACAACTGCACCTCCCAGTTGCGAACAATTTCAACTCCTTCTCCCACTCCTCAGACGACATGTCCATCCTGGGCCTCCTGCAGTGCTACAACGATGCCACCCGAAGGTTGCAGGAACAGCACCTCATATTTCGCTTGGAACCCTGCAGCCCAATGGTATCAATGTGGACTTAACAAGCTTCAACATCTCCCCTCCTCCGACCGCATCCCAAAACCAGCGCAGCTTGTCCCCACCTCCCTAACCTGTCCTTCCTCCCACCTATCCCCTCCTCTCACCTCAAGCCCCACCCCCATCTCCTACCTACCAGCCTCATCCCGCCCCCTTGACCTGTCCGTCCTCCCTGGACTGACCTATCCCCTCCCTAACTCCCCACCTACACTCACCTTTACTGGCTCCACCCCCGGCTCTTTGACCTGTCTGTCTCCTCTCCACCTGTCTTCTCCTTTATCCATCTTCTTTCTTCTATCCGCCTTCCCCTCCCCCATTTCTGAAGAAGGGTCTAAACTGGAAACGTCAGCTTTCCTGCTCCTCTGATGCTGCTTGGCCTGCTGTGTTCATCCAGCTCTACACCTTGTTATCAATAGATTATTTAACTGCTAAACAGTAACTGTTCCAATATAGTGGCAGCCCAAAAACACACACTTGACAAAGGCAAATTCAGAAAAACAGATTGTCTCACATGCAACTCCAGCAGAAGGAAGACAGCCCCCAGCTTTTAGCTGTAACTGAGAGAACGGAAAAACAGCTTCCACGTCTTCAAGACCCCAACAGCAACTGCTGAAAGCTAAAACTAAAAATCCTCATTCTGTGGGAGCTTGACCACACCCATTCAGACCGCTTCTATTGTTCCAATTTTAGAAAAGAACCCCAAGGCGCCTCAAGCTGTTTATGAATTTTCAGTAGACAGCTCGGGATCTCTACCTTAAAACCTCTCTTCAAAACAAAGGACAAAATGCACCTCTTAAAACCCATAGCACCGTCACAAGGTTCACTGGAGGTATAAACAATGGTTCATTTTGAAACAATATGGCCACTAGCACTTGACCAGGCAGTTCCAGGCCTGTTTGTTTTCGATGGGACGTTGATTGTTCAAGGTCTGGCTACACAAAGACTGTCTGTTCCAGCTCTGTAGTTTGCAAACTGAAGAGTCCAGCTGGGTTTAAATTTGGTTTCCACGTTTTGAGTTTTGAATTCAGTGCTTATGTGGAAAGTATTAATATCTCTATGGTTCTGGAGGTCACATGACCACAATGATAACAGCATTCTTTGCATCGGGGAAAAAGTGCCAAAGAAAAGGGAAAAATTGATTTTTTTTTTAACCAATTTACTGCAATCCAACTATGCAATTGTACTTGTTGGCTGTAACCTGGTAATCTGGCACAAGGTTAATTAACAGAGTTGTTAACTTTCAATTATTCAATGTCGGCAGATATTTCTACATTAAAACAATTAGTCTGTTACATTATGATTATGGTATAGTAATATTTAAATTTGATGTGTGACTTGGAATTGGTGTATAGAAGGATCTTTATTTTCTAGGCATTTTTTCATTTCACCTTTTTTATTTCTTAAGGTGGCTTGTGGACTACAGCAACCAGTCACGCCATCGTCTTTCACAGCTGTCAAACAATCTGTGAAGGATAGACTAGGGCCCCTACCACAAGGAAATGTCGAACCCACGCAAACTCAGGTCATTCCTGTAGCCAACATTCAGGTATGTACATAAAAATCCATCACCAAGTCTTTGTTAATTCATAATGCAAGTATTGTTTCTGATGGAGTTGACTAGTTCAGGTACATGGTTTTCATTCGGTCCCCAAAGAGCATATTAGTATAACCCATATATCTCTCTGTGGAACAGTAGTTATCTAAATATTTTTATTTAAATATTTGGTGGCCACTTCACTTATTATAATTATCACAAAATAAGGCATGCCTTTGTTTATCTTTTCTCATGAGGATTTGCGCTCAGGTACTCTCTCCATTGCAAATACTTTTGCCAACGAGTTATTTACTCAAAAGCTGCTGCATAACTTAGACTTGTTTCTTTCCTGGAACCACAAATTTCTTCATACTTTGAAGTTACAAGTTCCTTTTTTTTTGTTGCTAGAAGTCTAGTTTAATCTGACATGATGGCAACATTTTGACATTGTGCCAGGCTTGACTATTCCAATTGAATACTGGTTGTTTCCCAATTTCTACCTTACCCCAAGCTTGCTGATCAGCATTGGCTCCTGGCCAAGCAACAATTCTTTAAGATTTTCAAACCTATCAAATCCTCTATTTGTATGAATCCTCTCTATCTCTGTGCTCTTCCAATTTCTCAACCCTCTAATACATCTGCACTGACATGATTCTGACCTTCTAAACATTACCAGTTTCAATTGCTCCACTGTTGATGACGTCTCCTCCAGCTGCCTAGGAAGGACTGAACTTCATGAATTTCTTCCAGAATTTCACTTCCCTGCCTCTCTACTTTGCTTCTTTTAAAACAGTCTTTAAAGCTTACCTTTGACTTTTGATAATCTGATCTTGTATTTCCTGAAGCATGACATAAATAGAAGTTGCCATACTAATAATCTTTATTTGAACAGTAATTTTCGTTGAAGTGATTTCACTAAGAAATGAATGATGGTATTTAAGCACTCTGAGGACTGGTGATCTGTGGTGAAGTTAAAGGATGTGTATTGGTTAAGGTGCAGCAGTAATTGGTGATATTACCATTACTATTCAGTATTACCATTACTATTCAGTATTACCAAATGCAGTTACTGCAGGTGCTGTAATTCTGAAATGAAAACATGCTATCAACACTCGAAAGATTGGGCAACATCTGTGGAAAGAAACAGAGTCACCACATGAGGTCAATTACATTTCATTTCTGATGCCAGTTTTCCTCTGACCCTTTGTCTGCCAAGCTCTTCTTTTCCTGGGATACATTTCTGTGAACCTAACTGGACTAGCCCTATCAATACTGTGGTTGGAATTTCTGCAGTCTAACTTGCCTCCTGATTTCCCAGAGCCTGTCCACACTCTGCAGGCGCAAGTCAGGAATGATATTGAGTATTCCCTGCTTGCAAGGATGGGCGTAGCTCCAACAACATTTGAGAAACTGACACCATCCAGGATAAAATAGCCTGCTTAATTTTTGCATCCCATCCATCACCTTCAACTTTCATATCTGTCACTGGGTATTGATCGTGAAGGAAATGTGTGCCATCTCCAAGATAGACTGCAACAAGTCAACACAACCTCTTTAATGTCACCCTGCAAATCTGAACCTCTACCACCCAGAAGTACAAGGGAAGAAAGTGATTGGGAACACCACCTGCAAGTTCCCCGAGAAGGCACAAACACTTGGAAATACAGGTAGTTCTGCTATAACGCATGTTTCGTTAATGCAAATTGGCTGTAACGCGGTTGAGGAATAGTGGACATTGTTTGGATAACGCGAACTTTCTGATGTACAGGTATAGCCATTTTCCTATAACACGATTTTCCTTGGCCATTTTCTATAACGCAAGGTCACACAAGCATGCAACTGTCACGTTATAGGAGAACTACCTGTAATCGCTATTCTTTCACTTTTGCTGGGTCAAAATCCTGGATTTCTCCTCAGCTGTACTGTGTGCTTGTTCTCACACCACTTGGACTACAGTAGTTCAAGAGGGTGTGTCACTAGCACTTTCTTCTGACGTTCAGATAGGGATGGGGGTTGGCTTAGCCAATAATACCACATTCTGTGAAGAAATAAATATTTAAAAAGAGAAAAAGTGAGCATCCTCCAGTACTTTACCCAAATATCTATAATGCATTTCTGTTTGGAGAAGACAGAGGACCGAAATCATGGTTGAATCCAGTCCCCTTTAAACACACATGGTACATCTTGTGAATCAATTTGATGAGTCATCAGGAGAATCTATGAATTAGTAGATTTCCAAAGGAGTGCATATGCCAAGCAGACTTAATGAGTGTTGAACATTTATTGAAAAAAGAGAGTATTCTGTCTTTGGTAATGTTTAATTTTCTCTTCCCTTCAGAATTCAAGTAAACTGTCGGTTAGAGATCGACTTGGCTTTGTGACTAAGCGCCCAGAACCTGCTCCAACTGAAAAGGTAGAATTTAGTTTATACTGCTGGTGGAGCCATTGGCATTCACAAAATAACACTGTTTTCATTTTTATTTTGAACATTATGCCAATGCAAATCTGATGCATGATTACTACCCACAGTTATTTCTTGTTCTTCGTGTATGCAAAAGCAAACTTGATGTCCATTACCAATTTTAACCTACTTGTGAAAGTATAGTCGCCAATATCATGTGAGATAGTCTGTCTGGATAGTTAACCTTGCAAAATATTTGTCATTAGAGTGACATTTTATATTATCTTGGCTACAATAATTTGCTGTATTTGTGAAACAAAGTTTTAATTTTGACCCTGTTTCCTTTTACGATGGAAAATAACTATATTTGTGCTGCAGGTGTTATCAACTACAACAGGCCTTACAAAAACCGTCTACAATCCAGCTGCCCTAAAGGCAGCGCAAAAAACATTAGGCCCTGTTTCATCAGATTCTACAGAGACGCCCAAAAAAAAACAGGTTTGTTGGGGTTGTGACAGTTCCATGCTTTGAAATTTATCGACGTACTACTGAGCAGATGACTATACAGTGTTTCAGGATAGGAAATTGATATTATTGCCGAAAATGAAGAATTTGGATTTTTAAGCTGCCAGCAGCTCCTGGTTTAAATTTTTTTCATAAAATCAACAGCATGCTTTTTGATTGAAGTTCATTTATTAATTACCATTGTCCCATTCTTTAACAGTATAATCAGTTGCAGGTTAGTAAATTAAATACTGTAGATCATGGTGTATAAGTCAACCTTTTGAAGCTTCCAAAAATGGGGGAGGGTCCATTTATCGCTGGGTATAAAACATAGACCACTGGTGAGGATGTGGGTAGTTGCCAGTCTGTAATGTGGAGAGAAGTGCTCTGGTGTTTTGATCATTTCTGCTGCACAGTTTGGCTGCTGTCAGGCATATCAAAATTCACGGGCATTTCATCCATGTTGCCAGTGTGACATAACAGGTAGTCATGATTTTGCCCTATTAATGAATAGTTGGAAGCAGGTCATTTTGACATTGAGGTCTTGAGGTAGTCTGAGTAATCTTGGTCTTCTGCGACCACACTAAACTGTTTAGTTCGTTAAGACAACTACACGAAATAGCTGGTGAAATCTCTGAGAGACTCTTTGATTTAGCCCACTTAATGATTATTGGTGATAACATCACATTTATTTTTGATCCAGATCAGGCCAGAAGCTGGACCCAGTTCTTATTTCGCATTTGGTCTTGGACATTTTTTTCAGGGCTGATTCCTCCTCCTTCTCCTTCTCCTTCCCTTCCAGCAGTAGCTTTTTGGGAGCACATTTAATTGACAAATTAGCAAATATTGCAACTTTTGACTTGAAAAGCCACTTTGTGCTTCATTCTTTTTGTTGGAAGACCTATTTCTGTATTGTGTGTCTGGTGCTGTGTGTCTGGGAAACTTCTGGGTGTGTTCTTCATAACTGCTCGCTGCATGATCAGTGCACTGACCTACATTGGAAGGTAAATAAAAACAAATTTCTGATATGAAAAATTGAAATTTGACTACCAATGAGAGTAGAGCGTTTTTTTTTTAACAGAGAAGGGGATTTGACTTGTTATCGAGTAATTGCAAAAGCTTGACTTTTGACACTGGAAAAATGGGGTTGCCTTGCATGTCATGTTTACTCATATGCAGTGATCTATGGTATCCTGTCCCTAATGACTCTCCACGTTAAAACGATGTGAATTGAAGTTTTTCTAAGTGAAGCTGGAACTTTCATTTTTATTTCTGGCATATGCCAATTTAATATTAGACACATGAATGGAAATTATATCTGGACAACATCACTTTAGTGGCTCAGAAAGTAGAGGTTTCCTTTGGAAAGGAAACACGTTGAGAAATGGCACAGTCTGATGTAGACTTCCATTTTGGGGGTACGCTACTAGCTTGAACAGCTGAGCATTTTTCCGTAAGATGACTTAAACTACTGAGTAATGTTATGAAAGTAACTTTAGAACCTAAGGCCCACATTTTATATGGTAACCTACTTCTAAACATAACTTAAAATGTATGCTTAAAAACATTGTCTAAAATAGCTGCCTATTGCATACCCACCACACACCCACCAAATTCTCAAAAAAAGTCCACCTTTTCCTTATCTGCCTCACTTCGGAGTATTGTTTTTGTCCATGCTTCTGTTTCAGCCCTTTCTGGTTTTAAACCTATTATATCGTTTTACAGGATACACTTAGACTTCAGCAGGATGTGAGGAAAAAGAAACGAGAAATTTTAGAAAAGCACATTGAAACACAAAAGGTATTTAGTCTTGCATCTATTTTTAGTTTTCTGAGATCAATCTGTTGAAACCCTGCTCTGTGATGTGCTGTTGATCATTCTTTTCAGTGCTGAGATACTTCGGTTTGTACAATCTTCCACTTCTACATGGGAGTGTAGTTTGTCAATATACGTGCAGTCCTTTTTACCTGTATGTCAAAAAAATTATATGATGTGTTTTCATTAATTTATGTCTATTTTGTGACACCAGTGTCCCTGTGAACTGCCTCTTGAGTGGATAATTACACGTTAAGCATGTGCAACCTGGCTATGATCGGTCAGTTGCTGTATGCAGAATAATAGGCTTTCAGGACAGATGAATTTCCATTTGCATATATGATGATGTGCTGAAGTTGTTGCAGGGATGTACAAAAGTGTTGGATGGATGAGGCCATTTGGTCCATGGTGCTATATGCATCGTGTCAAAACACCTTCTTCCTATGCGCTTACAGGAAATACACATGTATAAAAGGAACGGGAAACCAGATCAGAAGTCCAAAGCTCTCTGTGTGTTTGTGTGAAGGCAGTTGGGGTGTATGGAAAGTCTCTATCCGATCCCTCTAGCAAATCAGTACTAGTCTAGCGCCGCACACTAACCTCACTTCTTCTTTTCAGACCTCACGTATGATGCATTCTGTGCCTTGTGCAAGAATTTCTCAACACCCTAAATTATGTAGTCACACAATCCCATTTCACATGCTAATAATGTGTTCCAATGTTTTACTAATCGCTAGGAAAAAAGTACTTAAGGGATCCAAGGGGCAACTTTATCACATAGAGGGTGGTGCATGTATGAAACGAGCTGGTGGAGGCTGGTACAATTAGAACATTTAAAAGGCATCTGATGGGTACATGATTAGGAAGAGTTTAGAGGGATATGGGCCAAATGCTGGCAAATCGGACTAGTTTAATTTAGGATATCTGGTCAGCGTGGACGAGTTGGACGAATGGTCTGTTTCCGTGGTGTACATCGCTGAACTAAGTCAACTGTTTCTTGAGCATTCATTTTACGTTCAACTTTCTAGACCTTCCACAAACTAATCGCGTTTAGGCTGACTAAATCATTTCAATTTAGTCCCTTCACTTTTTTTAATAGACCTCAATCAAATTGCTTGAGTCTGTATCTTTCTGAAATATTTAGACTCCATTTGGACAGTAAAGGGAACAAAATTATAAATGACAGTAAATCACTGTCTTTTTGAAAGGACCATTTTCTTTTGTACTGCAGCAAGTGCCCTATTTTCTTTACCCCAAATTGATTGATTGTAAACTTAATCCCGTGAATGTTTTTTATTCACCATGTTCTTCAGCATACAGTAATGTGTCGTATTGGTCCTGCTGACAAGAATAACATTCCACTCTTAGAAAATAAATTCTATTGCCAAATCTTTACACCTTCTCGCAGCATACCATGATCTCCTCACAGTCATTTAGTTTCCTCTACTGTCATTAGACCTACAAAAATCATTGTATCAATTTGAATTTGGATATGACCTGCATCCAAACTACTAAAATGGATAGGAAAGGGACATTTAGGGAGACCCCCACTAGTCACTGGTGTTTTAAATAGGGTCACTGCTTTAGATGGCAGCTTTCTCATTGAGAAGCGGGTTTTTTTGCCATTGTGACAAATTCTTGAGTTTGTTCCAGATTCTAGATGGGTGGGATTCAGTGTTTGCCAATCTCTGGGAAAGTTACTATCAGTCAGGCAGGTCCAACTGAGACATGAAAGGTTTTTCTGGTGTCCAGTTAAAATAAAATTTTATTTTGCCTTTCTGGCACCCAAAGTTCGGACATGAAAAATAATATCAAAGTAGCAAGAGTGAATTCTAAGATATATCATTTCTGCCAAGGAAGTCAGGAGCAAGAGCAAAAAATATGAAATTCAATTAAACACTGTTGTTTAAGCCTCTTTTGGTTTCTTGTGTTATATGAATCAGATTGGGAGAAGAATCCATATGTGATTTTTAATAATAAATCCAAGGAGTTACTTCCTTTGCCTTGTTAGAACAGTAGAATGTTTAAATATATGAACATTTCAATTCAGTTAAGTGCAATTTTATCAAAACTGTTCACTTTGATAGGTAATTGCAAGGTTCCTCATCACAGGCTTTGTCTGTTCAGCTAATGCATAGATATTTTCTAATCAACCTGTTAAGAAATATTATTGAGCATCTTTGGAAAGATGGCTTCCTGGTTCAAAGGCAGAGATATTACTACTGTACCACACAAACCGTTCGGCTAATGCATATCTAACCGTTGTTGAGGTGCATCACTTAAGCATCGTTTAGGTTTGATTGGCACTTAAATACTGACTTAATTACATCATCTTTGAAAAACACAATTAGTGTCAAAGCTCTCTAGTGATTCAAATCCTTTATGGAGCTTTGAAGGTCCTGGGCCCTATTACTTGATTCCGATTTAAACCCTCTAATTTTAGGAGTAAATCAGATGCAGAATAAAATGAGCAGATTCATCTAAGTTACAGATCCAACCCTTTATTTTCTCATCGTCCGCTCACCAAACTCTGATGTATCGATACGATAACAAAATTAATCCCATCCAATGAAAGGTCTCATACTGGTAACTCAATGTGCCAGTTCATTGTTGCCAGCTAATTAAAATTATGCAGTGACTTCTTAAAACTTAAACTGAATGTGTAGACATGTGCACAATCAGGAAACCGTGAGTAGTCTGATCAAGTGAAGTCCAGAACACAATACAGGACAATATAAAATAGCTATTCATAAATACAGAAAACATGCAGACGTCGGGTCTTTAAAGTTGCACCTCTGTCTGGGATCACGTTGCGTAAGATGAGAGGATATAGTGCAGAATTAGGCCATTCAGCCCATCGAATCTGCTGCACCATTCAAACATGACTGATATTTCTCAATCCCATTCTCCTGCCTTTTACTCGTAACCTTTGATGGCCTCGCTGATCAAGAACCTATCTATCTCTGCCTTAAATAAAGTCAATGACTTTGCCTCCATAGCCCTTATGCAGCAACAAGTTCCACAGATTATCCACCTTCTGGCTGAAGAAATTCATCCTTGTTTCAGTTCTAAAGGGGCGTCCCTTCACCCTTGAGGCTGTGTCTTTGTGTCTTAGTCTCACCTACTAGTGGAAACGTCTTCCATGTCCATTGTATCCAGGCCTCTCTGTATTCTGTAAGTTTCAATGAGATCCCCCCTCGTCCTTCTAATACACATCTAAACTTCGGAACTCCATGGAGTACAGACCCAGAGTTCCCAACTGTCCTTATGTGACAAGCTCTTCATCCCCTGGATCATGCTTGTAAATCATCTCTGGACCCCTCAAACATCACATCCTTCCTTAAGGTTTTTGAGTAGATCTGTCACTCGGGTTGTGGGTGTTGAGGTTGGTTGGCTCACCGAGCTGGTTTGTTGTTCCGCAGACGTTTCATTACCGTGCTTGGTAACATCCTCCGTGCAACCTTGAATGAAGCGTCAGTGTGTTTTCCCGCCTGGTTTTTAAACTCTGGGGTCTGTTGCGATGGATTGCCTCACTTCCAGGTTTCCTCCGTAGTGGAATGTATACGGGGTCGAGTTCAATGTGTTTATTAATAGCATGCTTCGTGGAGTGCCATGCTTCCAGGAATTCTCGTGCTTGTCTCTGCCTAGCCTGTCCCAGGATCTTGGTGTTGTCCCAGTCGAAGTCGTGGTTCTCCTTGTCCATGTGGATTGAGATGAGCGAGTATTGGTCGTGTCTTTTTGTAGGCAGTTGGTGTTCATGTACTCTTGTTGTTAGTTTCCTTGTCGTAGGGTTGATGTGGGCTTGTGTGCCACACTGATGCCCAGTAACCATCCCAGCACACACAAACGAAGCTGCGTGCGAACACTATTTAAAAGGGCAACCACACACTGCAGCAACATGGAACTACGCCAAGAGGAGGAGGAATATCTCTTCCAAGTGTTCAAGGATAATGGATATCCAAAGAACTGGGTCAGGAGATGCCTACAGGAACAGCATCAGAAAGATTCTACATGCCCCGACACACTCATCACACTACCCTACATCAGGAACACGTCAGAACTCGCCACAAGACTTCTACGACTGCTGGGCGTCAGAGTGGCACACAAGCCCACATCAACCCTACGACAAGTGCTCACCCGAATAAAGACCTACTCTCCGCCATGGACAGGATCAATGTCATCTACAAGATTCCCTGCAGAGACTGCGAGAAACACTACATCAGACAAACGGGAAGGAAACTAACAACAAGAGTACATGAACACCAACTGGCTACAAAAAGACACGACCAATACTCGCTCATCTCAATCCACATGGACAAGGAGAACCACGACTTCGACTGGGACAACACCAAGATCCTGGGACAGGCTAGGCAGAGACAAGCATGAGAATTCCTGGAAGCATGGCACTCCACAAAGCATGCTATTAATAAACACATTAAACTCGACCCCGTATACCTTCCACTATGGAGGAAACCCGGAAGTGAGGCAATCCGTCGCAACGGACCCCAGAGATTAAAAACCAGGCGGCAAAATACACCGACGCTTCATCAGAGGCTGCACTGAGGATGTTACCAAGCACGGTAACGAAACGTCTGCAGAACAATAAACCAGGTCAGCGAGCCAACCAACCTCAACGTCCTTCCTTAGATACTGGGCCCAAAACTGCTCTCAATATGCTAAAAGCAGTATGACCAGAGCCTTATACAGCCTCAGCAGTACATCTTGCTTTCGTATTGTAGACCTCTTGAAATGAATGCTAACATTGCATTTGCCTTCCTAAATGCCAACCGAAGCTGCATCTTCACCTGAAGAGATCCTGAACTAGGACTGCCAAGTCCCTTTGTGCTTCAGATTTCTGAAGGCTTTCCCCATGTAGAAAGTAATCTACACCTCTATTCTTCCAACCAAAGTGCATAACCTCACACTTTCTCACATTGTATTCCATTTGCCACTTCTTTGCCCACTCTCCCACCTTGTCCATGTCCTTCTGGAGCCTCCTTCTTCCCTGATACTGCCTTTTTCTTCAACTATCTTACAACTATCTTAGCAACAACGCTGTAGTGTTCTTCATTTGGATCATTAATGTATAACGTGAATGGTTGTGGTCCCAACATGGAAACCGTGCGGAACTCCACTAGTCACTGGCTGCCATCCTGAAAAAGACCTCTTTATCCTTAGTCTCCGCCTTCGGCTAGTCAGCCAATCCTCTATCCATGCCAGTACCTTGCCTGTAACACCATGGGCATCTTTAACTGCCTCCTGTGCCGTACCTTGTTGAAGGCTTTCTGGAAATCCAAATAGATCACGTACACTGGTTTCCTTTGTTTAACTTGCTGATTATTTCCTCAAATAATTCTAACAGATTTGTCATGCAGGACCCCCCGCCCCTTGATGAAGCTGCGTTGACTGAGCCCTATTTTACCATGTACTTCCAAGTACTCTGTAATCTCATTCTTAATAATTGACTCTCAAATCTTACCAATGACTGAGATTAGTCTAAATAGCCTACCGTTTCCAGTCTTGTGCCTCCCTTGCTTCTTAAACAGGTGTTACATTAGCCATTTTCCAGTCTTCCGGGATCCTCCCTACTCCAATGATTCCTGTGAGATCACCACCAATGCCTCTTAAAAAATCTCCTCAGCAAACTCCTTCAGAACTCTTGGGTGTGGTCCACCTGGTCCAAGTGATTTGTCCACCTTGGACCTTTCAGCTTCCCTAGCACCTTTCCCCTAGTGATGGCCACTATGCTCAACTCTTCTTCCTGACTCCATTGAAGTTCTGGTATACTGGTGGTGTCTTCCACTGTGAAAACTGATACAAATTGCCTATTTACCATTTGTTTGTTGCCCATTATTACTTCTCCAGGCTCCGTTTCCAGTGGTCCAGTGTCCACTGTTGGCTCTTAATTAGTTTTTAGAGAAGATTGGAAGTGTTTTTAAGTATCTGATATTACCAGCTAGCTTATTCTAATATTTCATCTCCCCCACCCCCTTTACTGCTATTTTTAAAGGCTTCCTAATAGTCTGGCTTCCCAATAATCTTCACCATGTTGTTTGCTTTTTCTTTTCTCTTTATGCTGTCCCTGTCTTCCCTTGTCAACTTTGGTGACCTCGTCCTTCCCTGAGTATGTTTCTTTTTCCTTAGTTTGAGTTTCTGCTGTGTCTCTTGAATACCCCTTGTAACTCTTAGCATTCCCTGCTAGGCCCCTCTTCCAATCAACTCTGGGCAGCTCCTCCCTCATGTCTTTGTCGTAAGCTTTACTCATTTGAAATGCTGTTAGACGTGATTCCAGCTTCTCCCCCTCAACTGTAAGGTGAATTCTGTCCTATTATGGCCACTGCCCACTTGGAGTGCCTTCACCTTAAGCCCCCTGATCAAATTACACATCATGAAATCCAGAATTGCCTGATTCCTAGTGGGCTATACCACAAGCTGCTCCAAAGAAACCATCTTGTAGACATTCCATGAATTTCTTTTCTTGAGACTCACTATCAACATGATTTTGCCAATCCACCTGCATATTTAAGTCTCCATGATTAATCTAATAGAAAAGGCAAGTTGCAAAGGTACTGTTTCCCGATTTATTTTCTTCCCCACATCCTGACTACTGCTAGGAAGCTTGTACACAACTTCCATCAGAGTCTTTTTTGTTTTTCCTTTTGCTGTTCCCAAACACTCCACATTCTGACTCTATATCACTTCTTCTAATCTATCTAATTTCATTTCTTACTAACCAGGCAACTCTGCGCATTTGTCTGCCCTTTAAATAGAATGTGTATCCTTGGATATTTAGTTCCCAGACCTAACCCCCTTGTCTCTGTGATAACCCCAACATCATACCTGCCAATCTCAATCTGTGCTGCAAATTCATTTGCTATGTTTCATGCATTTAATACAATACCCTCAGCTCTGCATTGACTGCCCCCCCTTCTCAAAGTTATCCCCTTATCTGCTGTGCCTGAAGTTAGATTCCTGACCTTTTCCATACTCTTTGTCCTGTTACTTGTTCTGGAGACTTTAATAACCTCTGCTGAGCCTTCGCCTCTTTAACTTCTTCCATAATTTTCACGCACCTGAACTCACCTCCCACAGCTTTAGTTACACGCTTTGCCAGGACTTGGGTCCCAGCATGATTCAGGTGGAGCTTATTCAAAAGTATGAGTGTTTGTAACGCTGAGAACCTCTGCAATGTTTTTAATAAAAAGTGTCTTCTCTGACAAAGTTGGATCCAGGGTACTTAGTTATCTTAACTGTTTGAATCAATATTTAGATTTTGATATCAAAGCTGGAGAAAAACAAAAAGATGAAATCAGAAGACAAAACCGAAATTATGAAAACATTGCAAGCCTTAACCAAGAGTATAACCAAACTACAAGATGAACTTAAAGCAAGTGGAACAGGCTCTACTGCTCCCAAAACAGTAAAAACCAAAGCACAGGTATTGTACTTAATTTGATGCCTTTTTGAATGTCCTGTTATTAGATAACAAATTTTGATTTTCAAAAATGAAATAATGTTAACAGTTTAAAAAGTGGCAAATGAATTTTTTTCTCATGTCTTACAAGTTGAGAATTTCGATTTAAAGTATAACAATGTATTTGCAGGAGTGGGCTATTCAGCCTTTCCAGCCTGCTCTTCCATTCAATAAAATCATGGCTGATCTGTGATCTCACCTCCATTTTCCTGTCTGCAGATCGTAATCCTTGACTCTCTTGTCTGTTAAAACCCTATATAACTCTGTCTTGAATAGATTTTATTTAGCCTCCACTATCTTTGGGGGAAGAGAATTCCTTAAGGAACCCTGAAGGAAAAAAAAATCATGAGTCTTAAGATGGGAGATCTTTAGTCTCCCCACAAGAGGAAGCATACTCCTGGTATCCACCCTATCCAATCCCCTCAGGATCTTGTGTGTTTCGGGAAGATCATATCTTATTCTTCTAAACTCCAATGGGTACAGGCTTAATTTGTTAAACTTTTGCCACATGGAGTGAGTTGAATGAACTGTTTCAAAAGCTTTTGCATCCTTCCTTTAGTAAGGTGATCAAAACTGTTACAGAGCACTCCAGGTGTGGTTTCATAAGCCCTGTACAAATGCACTCAAACTTCCCTACTCTTATATCCATTTTCCTTGCAGTAAAAGACAGTATTACATTTGCCTTACTAATTATTTGTTCTACCTGTGTACTAACTTTCTGATTTATGCACCACCAATGAGCATCTTGCTTCATTTAAACAATGTACTGATTTTCCACTCTTTTTGTCATAATGGGCAAGTTCACATTTGCTCACATCGTAGTCCATCTGCCAACATCCTGCTCAGTCACTTAACCTGTCTATATCTGTTTACGCACTTTCTGCAATCTATCGACAACTTAACTTCCCTATCTATCTTGGTGTTATTGGTAAATTTAGCTGCTGTGCATTCTTATCTGACCCTCCCACCCCCACAATCCAAACAACTATTCATCATAATGTTCACTCCTTGAACGTTTCCACAGAACGTATAGAAAACCCACCAGAGAACATTGTCATGACGGTTCTGCCCAATGCTGAACGTTCTTTTTCACTAGAATGCCTACAGACAAATTGAATAACCAAAGTAAAGCATAATTAAATTTCAGATCCTGTTTCAAATTTTTCAGGTTTTGACTCATTTGCTACTTGATTTTGAATTCTGCATAGGTTAACAAGTGAGTTATAGTTTTGCAGTTAGATAGTTATTTGGATTTAAGCAAATACTGAATTTTTCTTTTATTAGATGCAAAGAGAGCTACTAGACACGGAGTTGGACTTGTATAAGAAAGTACAGGCTGGAGAAGATGTCACTGGACTTCGAAAAAAGTACAATGAGCTTCAGCTAGAGGTAGGAATAATAACAACAGTAATTCTAAGGTATTAAGAAATTGCATGCATTCATATTCATACTGATATATAAGTATGTTTCCAACCTGTACAACTCAAAAACTTCATTCATTTGGATTGGAGTTTGCATTTCTCAGTCTGATTGTGATTCTTATAAAGTTAGCCTTAAGGTTTTCTTTGAATAACACGAACACACATCCAGGTCGAGCTCATTTGCTTACTATTGTTTGACAATTTGCCTAAACGTTCGTATGTATTTGGTAAAATGTCTGGTCAAAGGAATACTGTGAAAGTTCATAGTTATATACACATCCAGTATTGTTGTTGCATGAAATTAGTATATGTAAACTACATGCTTCTGAAGCTAAATTAAAGTTGCTAAGATGAGGCTTCACAATGTTGTGCTTAACATTAATCCACAAGCTCTGCTTGCTTTGCTGGGTATAAAGTTGTTCGTTGCTGATGTCCTAATCACCGTGTCGGCACTCTCAAACCATGAATTGGTATAAAAGTAAAAACGGAGGAAACTTGCAGCAATAACCAAGATTAACAGGAGATGGCAGCATTGTCTGCCAGTTCCAAATGATCATTCGAAAACCATATAATGCTTGTTTTCTCTTCTTTTCTCTGCTGGTATGACTACAACATTTAAACATATGTAGTGTGAATCTGACAAACTGATACTGTTGTGAAATTTAACATCTGAGCACAATTTTGAAATGCTTGTGCCTCGTTAGTGATGCATAGACACAATAGAACTGCAACAAAAACAAAGTTGCTGGAGAAGCCCAGCAGGTCTGGCAGCATCTGTGAAGGAAAAAACAGAGTTACTGTTTCACGTCCTGTGACCCTTCGTCAGAACTGATCAGTTCTGAGGAAGTGTCACTGGACCTGAAACGTTAACTCTGTTTTTTTCCTTCACAGATGTTGCCAGACCTGCTGGGCTTTTCCAACAACTTTTTTTTTGTCCTTGATTTACAGCATCCGCAGTTCTTTTGGTTTTTATTACCATAGAACTGCATCCTTTATATTTCCAAATCTCTTCTATTTGCATTTGATGTAGATTGGATTGTTAACAGAGGATTTAGTTTTGCCCCAATAATCTGAACCAATTATTTTTTGATGATTTACCTATTTGTGCATGACTGATGATAAACTTTCGTTGAAGTGTCAGCCAAGTGTTTTCCTCCCACACAATGGTTAGCCTGAAGTTTCTTAATTACTGACTTTGTGCCTAAATTGAGGAAAAATGGGTATTAAGTTTTTTGGAAAATATGTCCAGTTTTGTGCATGCGTAAATAAATTCGGACAAATAATGTAAATGCAGCACTCCATTTGTGTTGATACGAAAAATAAGTGTTTTTTTCTGACACTTCTTGTTTAGCTAGCATAAGATTTTCTTGCTGCTCCAGTTATCCCCAGTTCTGAAACAAAAACTAAAATTACTAACGCAACCCCAGCTCTATTGAAGAGTCACCAAACTCATAACATTAACTCTGCTTTCTCCCGTAGCTGCTGCAAGACTTGCCGAGTTTCACCAGCAATTTCTGTTTTTGTTTTCGATATCCGGTACCTGCAGTTATTTGTTTAATTTTACCCTTTGGGTTCTGTTGCACTCCCAACAGTTCTGACATTTTTGGAGAGTTCCCTTGTTTACAAAACAGGATCTGAGTTTTTGTAATGCACTATAGTTTTCATAATCAACATTAAACTTGCTACAAGTGTCTTATGTAATGTGTTCACCTTCATGTTGCAGGCTGCCAAACGCGGGATCCTTTCCGCAGTTCGTGGAAGAGGACACCACTCGAGGGGACGAGGAGGACATCGAGGTCGCGGTAGAGGGCATCGCGGACGAGGCCGGGGTGCACCTTTTCATTCTGTAGTGGACCATCGCCCAAAATCATTGAATATATCTGGATTTTCAGAAAGTGACCAAGATGAAGTCCTGCCACATTTTGCAGTATGTACTTTTGGTATATTTTAATTCATTTCGCACGTTAGAAGTTATGCTGAGCCCAACAGACCTATCGATCTTATTCACTTGTCTATGTTTTTGATCATGACCAAAAGAGTATAGGATTACACAGTAGGATGTCAATCATGTCTTAATATCACATAAATAGAACACATACTCCCTACTGCACCAGTCAGATTTTTTTCCTCTTCCAGCTATCTTTGGTTGAGATTGGTAAGATGAGCGCTGGATTAAGGAGAACCTGTTAGGAACAAAGTATAGGTTATGAAGACTTGTTTTACAAAGCCTATTGACTGTGGTGATTTATCACAGCATCTCTAGATTTTTGTCTACATAACCAATGTAACAGCAGTGCTCAATTGAGCACACCGCTCTCTTCCTCACTTTCATTTAAGAGAATTTATTCTTATATTGGGTAATTTTCTTGCACGCAATATCATTTGCATATTATCCTGTGTGCAAGTTATTTTCCTTTTTTCTCAGAATCTGCTCTCTGGTCTTCTTCGATGCTGCTCTGAAATTAGGCACGCAGAATTTTTTGACGTATCTCGGCGCTTAATTTTTCTCTAGCAACCCACTTGAGAAGTAAAGTGTAACATGGAAAATTGTAAGCACTGACTGGTACAGCAAGCAATTAAAAAAAAAAGTGGCATTTGGCCTTTTGGCCTTGATTGCAAGGGGTTTGGAGAACAGAAATATTGAAGTCTTGCTACAATTGTACAGGGCTATGGTGAGACCATGCCTAGAATATTGTGTCGTTTTTATCTCTAATTGAGGAAAAATAAACTTAAATTGGAGGTGGTAGAGTGAAGGTTCACTAAATTCATCATTGGGACCTGGGAGGCGATTCCATGATGAGAGGCTGAGTGAGTTGGGCCTGTACTCTTTAGAGTTTAGAAAAAAAATCAAGGTACTCTTAAAGCTTGGAAAAACCCAAGATTCCGGTGGGTTTGATGGAATAGTCACGGAGAGTGTGTTTCTGCTGGTTGGGAAATATGAAAGACAGATGCAGTGCCAGGGTAAGGGGATGATCATTCTGGACTGTGATGTGGAGAAATTACTTCACTCAGATGTTAATCTTTGGAATTCTCCACCCCAGATGATGTGTGGGTGCTTCATCATTGAATGCATTTAAGGCTGGCTTAATAGATTTTTGGTGCTTCAGAGAGGTGACTGATATGTAGGAATTGGTGGGAAAATTGAGTTGAAGCCCAAGATCAGCCACGATTTCATTGAATGACAGCAGGCTTGATGGGCTATATGGTCTGTTCGTGCTCTTGCCAACTCTGGGTGGTGCCTCAGATTTACGTCTGCTATTGGGTGTTGTCTCACAAGATATTAATGTTCTATTAATGCCTCCTTCTACCCCACTTCTGGCAAAAATGTATCTGGTGCATTCAAACTTCTTTGGTAATTTAAAAATAACTTAGCATCAAGTACTAGATAACATGTCACACTAGATAGGTTGCCAAAGGTACATATTTCTGAAAAAGCTCTCATGAAAGGATCAAGAACTAAAGGGCACAGATCTAAAGTCATCTGCAAAAGAAGCAAATACACTGGGGCAAATTGTTTTTGAGTGTTATGTTCTGGAATATGCTGCCTAGAAGTTTGATGGAGGCAAGTTCAATCAATGTATTCAAGAAGGCGGTCAGTTATTGTGAATGGAAGCAATATAAGGCTTGCGTTGAAAAGACAGGTGAATGGCACTAAGTCAATACTCATTCAGAGTGCCAGTGTGGTCACGATGAATGAACTGGCCTCCTTCAACACTACAACAATTCTGTGGTTGATGCAAGAACAGGGATTTCAAGTGTGCCTCTTAGGGATTTTCCAGCTACATCAATGTAGATAGTGAATTAATTGCAAGAAAGTGTCACACGTATCTTGACTGTAATGCTCTTTGGTCTACTTTTGTTGGCACGCAGTTACAGATTCCTTATACAAAATAAGGAAAGGACATTTGAATCATCAAGCCCATTTGTGTGATCTGTAGTGCTCCATCTTTACTAGCGTTAATAGATCTCTGATATTCCAGAGGTGTTCTGCAGTAGCTGTTCTCAGTTATACAGAAACTGAACAATTGGTTTATAACAATGTATCCAGTATATTATTTTTCAGAATCATTTATTGTTAAAGCATGTTTCTTCAAAAGCATTAAAATTACTAATTGCCATTATATTACTACATCTATGCAACATAGAAATGTCCATGTTGTCTCTGACACCTGGTGCCACTCACGAAATTCAAGTTTTCCTTTCACACTTGGTGCCCACATGCACGCACATGTAAAAAACAACCTCCTCAATATGGATTTTGTGCGTAGATTAAGTTCCACCCCCACTCCATGTGTGTTGCCAGTTTGACACTATATCAATCCCTCTGAAGTTACTTCCATGAAATAATCCTTGGTGTCTTATTCCTTCCATGTTTATTCCTTCCATGTTTATTCCTTCCATGAGTGAGAAATATTGATTCAACAGTACTTCAAGTTTCTAACCAGCCCTGTTGAAAGGACTTGGCCTTAATTTTCAAAATTAATTCTCCCTCAAGAATTGGCTTTGTCAATGGAGGATAGCTTCAAGAATCGTGACTGAAATCCCTCTAGTTTGTTTTTGTTTTTCTTTTTGGTCTGTTGAGCCATATTCTATTCTATGAAATAGAATTTTTTTAAGATAACTTAGGACTCTCAAGTTTTGTGTCTCATACTTTGCCTTTTAAGGCTTCCTAGGCAGCATTCCTTGACATTCACTGGCATTATCATGACTGAATCCCCCCACAATCAACATCCTGGGTGTTATTATTGACCAGAAAATTAACTGGAGTAGCCATATAAATAGATTTTCTATATGGGTAAATAAACAGAAGAGGAAGTCAGAGAAAAAGAACCCACCTTTGAGTAACTCATGCCCTGACTCCCCCAAGCCTGTCCACCATATACAAGGTACAAGTTAGGAGTGTGATGGAATATGCCCCACTTGCCCAGGGTGAGCACTGCTCATGTAACAGTCGAAGAAGCTATTTAGGATAAAGCAGTCCATTTGATTGGCACATCTACAAACATTTACACTCCACCACCAAAGTAGAGTAACAGCAATAATTTGTATCTACAAGATGCACTATAGAAATTTATGAAGCCTCCGTAGACAGCCCTTCCTATAGTCACGATCACCATCATCTAGTAGAATAACGGCAGCAAATACATAGAAACACCATCTCCTGCAAGTTCCTCTCCAGACCATTCATCATCCAGACTTAGGAAATCTCATCGCTCCTTCAATGGAATTCCCTCCCTAATGGCATTGTGGATGTACTTAAAGCAAATTAACTGCAGCAGTTAAAGAAAGCGGCTCACCACCACCGTCTTGAGGGCAGCTAAGAGTTGGCAATAAATGCTGTTCCAGCTGATGGCAGCCTGATCCCATGAAATCATGAAAAAAGTATGTGGGTTCTGGAGCAGTACACCCGACGTCCCCATGTTTGACTGATAGGATGCCTAATTTTTAATCTGCAGTTGGGAGATAAATAAATGAAGCCACGCTGCTGTCTTGGGTAGTCTCTTTATGTAAATCCTGAACTTTTATGACTTCAAATGAGCCTCAACCAGGAAAATCAAGCAGTAAATATGTAGGGGCTCTTCTATCAAAGCCAACCTATTGAAGGGAGGCTGTTTTAAAACATTTGTACCAAGCTACGTATATTCAATGGTGGCATGAACTTGGTCGAAGTATATTTTCTGCATTATCACCTTGAGAAATTTTGATTGCAGAAAGTGAGTTGGTGCAATTTAAATTCTTACATTAGGGCATAAATAATAAATGTTAGTTAATTATATTTTACAAATTAAGTTTTTATGGTGTACTTAGTTGATCTCTTAGTGCTACCGCACGTAGCAAAAGTCACAAAGTGTAACAGATATAAACAGTGAAAGTAGAAGAAGCTGCATGGCAGTAAAGAGGGAAGAGAAAAGTGAAATTGATTTTTGTCTTGATCTAGTGGTGGGGGTTCACATGATAGGCGAGTGGCCTCCTGTGCATTAAACTTGTATGGTCTGATTGAATGCAGTCAAGAGGAGCACTTCCTTTATTTGATTTCACTCAGTTGCGTCACCCCAAGTTCTAGAATTCATTTCCTAAATCTCTCTCTCTCTCTATTTCCTGTCTAGCTTTAAAACTCTCCTTTTAATATCTACCATTTTGTCTGAGATTTTATTCCATCTGCCCTAACATATCCTTACGTGATTCACTGTCAAATTTTGCTTGATATTGCTCTTTTTGAAGTACCTTGGAGTTTTATACTATTTTCAAGTGCTATATAAATATAATCTGTCATTGTGGGAGCCTTCTGTGTCACCTTCATGATTTAAACATTTATGACAAGCTGCTGTCTGTTAAGAATTTCTTTTAAGAACCTGTATTGAATTTTGCAATCTCCAGTCAAATGCATTGCAGCCCACCCTTTCTAGCGGGTGATTTCTATAGCCTAGAGGCCAATACTTGTCAAAAAACCTAGTGTAAAGAAATTTGTGTCCATGTATCTTGTTTATGTCTGTGCTGAAATATGTCACTATTGCATAGTGTGTGCTAATTAGAGTCATGTTTTAGCCCCCTTTTTATTCAGTTGTGTTACTTTAAAATCTTATTCAAGTGCAGTATTTCACTGGACGCAGGTCTTATTTCAGTTTATGTCCAGCAGCATTTTTATTTCTCAGTGAATACATTTCCTTATTTAGTTATCTTGAATAAACAGGCTGAAAATGTGACTATAAAATCAGCATTTGAAATTTTAATAGTTAAAGACTTTATTTCTTTTTTTTAAGCAATTTGGTGAAATTGAGGATTGTCAGATTGATGACTGCTCTCGCCATGCAGTTATTACTTACAAGACAAGGGCAGAGGCAGAGGCTGTAAGTAAATGATTTTTAATAATGTAAATATAAGATTACTTTGTGTATGAAAGTGAGCTGCCAAATCTTCAAATGGATCACTCATTTTATGAAGAGATCTCAGACAGTGAAGGCACATGCATGGCAATTTAGTGAGCTCATCCAGTTTCACTATTACATATCCTCCCTTAGCATTGTGTAGTTCATTGTTTGTGATTGTTTGTAGCCATGAAACTTGCATAGTAAGGTATCATTTCAGTTTAGAAAAGATGGTGGAAATTATAAGCTTTATGTTTTCTAGGTTACTATCATGTATTCATTTAGATTCTCCAGAATCTGTTGCATGGCTAATATGTGTAAATGTGAACGTTTTTATCAGCGAGGTGTGAGTGTTTCTCTAGTAAAGTGGAGGGTGACTTTATTTTTGGCATACATTAGAATAATATGAGTGGTTTCTTGAGCCTTTGCACATCAATCATTTATTGCTCCATATGTATTATTTTATTGTTTGGTTGTGTGATAGGGTTGTGTTGTTATACAGGAATGCCAGCTTTGCTGGACAGAGTTCATTTGTAGTCTATTCAAGGTGTGGTCTGAGAAATACATAGGTGCATGCACAGCTGGGTCTCATCAAATTTACTACAAGCTTAAATTTGAAAATTCAAAATTTGTACCTGGGGAGTGTGATATTGCACTATTTTATGTAAAATTGTCATTAAAAGTGTACTTGTTTCTGCATTTCTCTCACTAGTCTTTATTGCATGACAAATCTTACGACTGTACCAGCAGTGCTGGTATGCTGCTAATATGTCAATACTGATTTGTTTTGCTTTTGTTTTAACTGAAGATTTTGGTTTTCACTCTGATTCAAATCAGTATTTTTACTCCAAATTTTTAATGTTCATTTTTTTGCCCTATATTTTCTAGTTGCAGTAAAATACCTCAAAATATAGTTTCAGGGTTATGTGCACTGACTTTGTAAATATGTGATCAGTATTCAGCTTCCTTATTGGGACGAAGGAGCCTCCAGTCTTTTTTTTCCATTTTTCTTGCTGTGAGGGTAACTCAAGTGGCATTCATGTATTTGAAAAATGTTGTGCATCAGCTTAATTTGATACGCAATCTTTTGCAAATTGGTTTAGTTCATTCTGATGTATCACTGTGGGAGGAGAGTGGGGCGCTAGCTTTTTAAAAATTCCTCTGCTTGATTAATTCAGTTTGTTCCCCGTAGTAGTGTCGCTTATTCAGAAATCGTGTTCATAATATCCGCTCACCTGCATTTTAAAAAAAAAAGTGTGTAGTTTTTCAGTCAATTAAACTACATGTCTGGTACCATCCTCGATGGCATAAAATTTTCTCCAGCTGGATACTGCGAAAATTGAAAACATTGTTTCCACTTTCTACTGTAAAGCAAATTTATGACTGAATCCATTGCTGCATCCGGCCACATTCTGATTACATCGGACAATGCAGAGCCTTAGCATCTTGTTTGTGTACAGCTGATTCTCCACTTTATATATTATACTCTACAAAACTGAACTGGACTGGTGATATAAATGCTGTGGCTGCAAGGGCATTCAGAGACTAGGAAGGATGGAGCAAGTAACTCCCTTCTGAACCCCGAGGCCGGTCCAACATCTACAAGGCACAAGTCAAGTGTGTGATGGAATACTCCCTACTTGTCTGGATGAATGAACAACAACATTGAAGAAGCTTGACACCATCCTGGACAATGCTGTCAATTCGATTGGCACCACATTGACCAATATTCACTCCCATCACTGCCAATGCTCAGTACAGAAATATGTGGCATCTACAAATAAATATTCAGGTCAGAATGCAAGAAATACCAAATGGAAAGAAAAAAGGTATTCAAGTTATTGGTAAGGTACCAAAATTCGCCTTACCAGCACAAAAGTATTTGTCCCCCCTTCTGATGCAGGCCATCTACCGATCTGTTCTCTTCCCATTTAGTTACCTTGGTGAATTTTCACTAAATGCATGTGTTTGTGGCCTTCAAGAGAAGAATGATATCAAGTTTTTTTTTGGAGTGGTGGAACAACATTAGTGGGTACTTTGCTTAAAAAAAGCTTTCCCAGTATTAAGCATGTTTTAATTTAGTTTTAAAACTCCATTCCAACAAACTATGACGTTGCTCAAAAGTCCATAACAAAGTATTCATGTGTGGCAGTCCAGTTTAAATATTTTTTCATGTTAAATTCATTTTTAGCAGTATTAAATCTGAGGCAGTTCATCACAGAAATGTGTCAAGGAAAATTTTCTGCCAAAAAATGCATTATGAAAATGTTAGCAGATTCTACCGGTTCATGGAAGATTTTACTTTTTTAGTAATATGTAAATAAAATCTAACAGGTACAGCAAACTTTGTTTTAACTGGCACTCTTGATAAACCAGCAAAAATTATACATCTGAAATACTGGAAATTTACTTTTCAGAGGTACCGGTTAATGAAAAGTTTGCTGAACATGCACAAAAACATCAGATTCATGATAAAAGCTTAAATTGGTACCAGAACAAGTGATTGCACCTAAAGGGAAACTCTGTCCGGAAGTATCCTTTCTTGAACTCGTGTTAAACAGTGCTGTGGATAATTGAAATAGCAATTGACTGGAAACTTCGGATAAGTTCAAGGACAACACTTTATCTTTCTAACAGACACTGTTCACATTTTACAACGTCAGACATTGGTCACACTTCCCATTTTGTTTCAGACAGAAGGTATTGATAATGTAGGATGAGCGCACTACTGCTTTCAGCATTTGACAGAAAATTGTAGGCTGATTATTGGTGTAGGATTTCCTTTGACACAATTGTCGGCATGATTTGACCAATTGTAACACTTGATTTTTTTTTTCCCTACTGGGCCACTGTAGGCTTTCGTCTTAATAGATACTTCATGCCTTGAACCCCCTTTACACCTCTCCTCTACTGCCCCGTCCCCTTTGTCCCCTCCACAAAAAAATGGAGGTAATTCTTTTCCTGGCTGTACTACTTGCTTTCTGCTGTAACTACTTGCACATCCTCTGGGTCTTGAATAATAATTTAGTATTGTTAATTTCTCTTTTATCAGACCATTATCACTTTTGCCATTAATCATCTCCTGTTCTGCACTTAATCACAGACTGTTCTTTCTCTTGCACCCTTTTCCCTGAATCTATTCCTCCTTGCAAGTAATTCATCTGTAACATTTGCAAATCTAAGGAGTAATCTCTGACCAGAAACATTAAAGCTCGCTTTCTTCCTCCATAATCATTGCATTTTGCAGGTTTTTTTCCTATTTTTTCTCTACAGGCTTTACAAATTTTGTTTTCTACTTAGACGCCCTTACAAGTCTTGGTCTTCAAATAGCAAGAAAGAATAAAATCATGATTTTCAAGAAATGTTTTACTTTTTTAGTTGCTTTGACGTTTGTTTTACTAGGTCAATAAATTGTAAATATGATTTCTTGATGTGGTTCCTTTGTCCTAGATTCAAAGTATGTTTTTACTTCCAACAGTTACTGCTATCTGGGTGTAGATTTTTTTTTCATAAATCTACTCAGATGTTATTACACACGTCCCTGGAGCAGGTCAGACTTGAACCTGGGTCTCCCACCTCAGAGCTAAGGACATTACCACAGTGTCATAATAGCCGTCCATATCCAGATATATAGACTTGAATCTACATATGCTCGTATTTAAGTACAAGTAGAAATTGAATACACAATGTTTTAAAAAAAAATGTTCTGGGATCTGAAGAACTTGGTATCAAGACGTTGAATAATGTTTATAAGCACTTTCCGAATCTCCTGCACGCCTTTCTGCTCCAGCTGAATTAATTCATGTATCCCAGTCTCTCCTCAGAACTAGTTTCTTATCCCTGATGAATCGCACTGCGTTCCCTGTTTGGTTTTGACGATGTAGGGCAATTAGCGATGGTAATAAATGTTGGCTCAGCTAGTGACACACATCCCACGAGCAAATAAAAAAATTAAAAATTCTACAGCCGGACAGTCAAACTACATAATATTAGCTGTGGACGAACAAATTTGTGATTACTTTTTAATTCTTAATGGCTTTGTTGCTATTCTACCAGGGACACTTACTTAAAATTCATTCGTGGGGTGTGAATGTCTTTGGCTAGGCTAACATTTATTGCCCATCACAACTTCCCTTTGGGCAATTAAAGAGCCACCTAAATTGCTGTGGGTCTGGAGTCACATGTAGGCCAGACAGGGTAAGGATGGTAGTTTCCTTACCTAAAGGACATTAGCAAAAAGACGTTTTTTTCCCAACAATCAACAACACTTTCATGGTAATCATTCAATACTTCATTTCAGATGTTTATTGATTTCAAATTCAATCATCTGCTGTGGCAGGATTTGAACACTGGTCCCTGTAACATTACTTGGTCTCTGAGTGAATAGTTTAGCATTAACACCACTGGGCCATTGACTCCCATGAATATAAAATACAACTTCTAGCCTAATATTACTGAACAGAATTACAAATTTATCAGAAGTAGGTACATTGATTACCACAAAGATAAGAATAGGATATTCCTAACTTTTGGATCACCTTTCTGCTTTCTGTAATAAATAGCTCAATATTTTTGTTTCCTTCAGTGGGTCCCTCTCTGTGTCTGCATATTGGATGGAGGAAGTGCACTTTTTGTCTCTTGGAAATTTCTCTTTCCTTTAGCATATTTTGGTTTAAAAACCTCGATGTTCTTTATAAATGTCAAAGTGAGTTTGAAAAAAAGGGGAATAGAATGCCTTTGCCTACTTAGTTTGGCTTCTAAAATATCAACTGCTTTCTCCAGGAATTTTTTTATCAGCATTTAGTTTTAGTGGCAAATTAGTTGTATTTGCATTGTAATTCTCTAGATGGTTAGAGTATTAAACAATTTGTTATAGTTTGTATTGTACAGTATGCTTTGCATGTTCAATCGATATGCGATTTACTAAGACTGTCCTTGTTTCTGGTACTTTGGAGATCCTGATTAACTTGGAATATTTATTCCAAGAACTTGTTATATAACCTGTGCAATTGAAAATTATTCATCTTGCATTTTGAAGTAGTTTTTGTTGAGGGTATGACTTTTCTTTGTTCAATGTGGATTTTAGGCTGCTTTACATGGAATTCGCTTCAAAGGACAGGACCTTCAACTTGCATGGTTTAAGCCTGGAGCTGCCACCGCAACTACTGAACCTGAGGATGTGGAGGCAGATGAAGAGGAGGTACATATTCTACTGGAATAATTCTGCTTTCACTTTTAGAGTCAATGTTGTGAATTTGCTGTTTGATTATGTTTGGTGAGGATAAAATGCAAGTAGAATTCAGGACAGCTCTACGTGACAGTACTTGCACATTCCCAGCTGACACTTGTTCTTGTTTCGGACCTTTTTGCAGCAATTTACATTAGCAGCTAGCTTGCTGGAGTGAGCGTTTTGCTCAGAAAACGGAATTGGGTTAGATTTTCACAGAATGGCCATCTCGTGCAGATTTTACAAAAGCATGGAGCTCTGCATGAGCTGTGCAAGGGATCTCATCAGAGGAGATTCTGCTCAGATCTCCCTCAAAAATACAGAGCCGTATTCCATTCTGATAGTACATTCATAGTGCATTGGACCTGATTTTTGAAAATGAGTTAGGCCAAGTTGGGGGAACATTTAGGAGACAGTGTCTTTGTATCGGAGACAGTAAGGACCGCAGATGCTGGAAGCTAGAGTCAATAAATGTGGAGCTGGAAAACCATGGCATGTCAGTCAGCATCTGAGGAGCAGGAATGTCAACGTTTCAAGTTGATCCCTAAGGGTATTGGTCTGAAATGTTAACTTCCCTGCTCCTCAGATACTGTGGTCATTGTATCATAAGGTTCAGAATGATGATGGAAAATTTACACGACTAGTATTCCAGTCTGTATTTGGATAATTGATGTCCCTTTTTATAACTACTCTATAATGTTGGCAATTCAATATAATTTTCCTGTACATTTGCCGCTCTACATCCTTTCCACTGTTTGGTAGTCTGTAGACTGCACAGAGAAACATATTTGTACCCTTTTTATTCCATTGCTCTAGCCAAATTGATTCTGTTCCTGAGCCTGAGACATTTTCCTTGGGCTGAAAGTGGCAAGTAACATTTGTGTCTCAAATAACCATCACTGCTTAGACGCAATCTAACCTGCACCCCATGACAATCAATGATGTTAGCATCATTGAATCACCCACTGTGAACATCCTGGGTGGGGTTAACATTGACCAGAAACTGAACTGGACTTACCATACAAGTGCAGTGGCTATAAGAGCAGGTCAGAGGCTAAGAATACTGCAGTGAGTAACTCATCACCTGACTCCCAAAGCCAATGCACCATCTACAAGGCACATCGCAAAAGTATGATGGAATATTCCCTATTTGATTGAGTGCAGCTGCAACAACCCTCAAGAAGCTTTATACTATTCAGGACAAAGCAGCCTGTTTGGTTGGCACCACATTGTTAAACATTCAATTACTCCACCACCAAGGTTCAGTAGCAGCTGTGTGTACTAGCTATAAGATGCACTGCAGAGATTTGCTGAAGATCTTTAGATAGCACCTTTCAAACCCATGACCCATTTCATCCAGAACAACCTGGACAGCAGATACATGGGAATACCACCACCTGCATGTTACTCTTCAAGTCATTCCCCGTCTTGTCTTGGAAATATATTGCTGTAGCTGGGTGAAAACCTTGGAACTCCCCCCCCGGCCCGGCAGACATTGCGGGTTGACCTACAGCACATGGGTTGCAGCAGTTCCTGAAGGCAGCTCACCACTGCCTTCTCACGGACAGCTAGACACACACAAAAGGTGCTGGCCCAGCCAGAGATGCCCAGATCCCATGAGTGAATGAAAACAAAATGTCATGCAACAATCCAGAGTAAACAGTTGGTAGAGGAAAATAAACAGAAATTGCTGGTGAACCTCAGCAGGTCTGGCAGCATCTGAGAAGAAAGAAGAGTAACGTTTCGAGTCCGGTGACTGATGAGTCACCAAACTTGAATCGTTAACTGTGCTTTCTTCTCACAGATGCTGCTACACCTTCTGAGTTTCACCAGCAATTTCTATTTCAGAGCTCCAGCATCTTTGTTTTATTTCAATTGGTGGAAAGCTGGCTTGAATACGGCAAGAACAGAGTTGAGCAGGATTGACTGGATTAAGAAATTGGCGCGAAAAGCAGTAGCTGAACAATGAGCAACCTTCAAAGAACTAATGGTTCAGGCACAGTTGAAGTATATTCTGTCTAATGGAAAAGGTAGGGCAAACAAATTCAGAATTCTCTGGATGGCAGAGAATGGAGAAACGAATGTTGGAAAGAAAATGTTTGCTTTTCGCATGTGTAAGGCAGAAAATACAATTGAGAACCAGTTTTGAGTTCGAGGGAGTAACTGCAAAATCGGGTTTTTCCCATTAAATTGGTGTCTTTCTTCTTGGAAACTGCTCCACCTAATCCCATTGCTTTACTGTTTGCTGGTTGTAAAGAAAAATCAAATATTCCTTTAATTATTTTTCTAAGTTTTAAATTTGTGTTCACCTGTCTTTGTTAACCCACAAAAATTACTGTTATATTCCTCTATATTTTGAACAACGTTATCAGGTTAATTCTTGAACACCTCATCTTTTGCAGGGCGAGAAACTAGCTTCACTTTTCTGTTAGTAACGATGACCCTTCGTCCCTGATAACATGCTAATTTTTTTCCCCTTAATTTGTATTCTTTCTAAATGAATTGTGTCAGCCATCACCTTACCGTAAGGCATAGGTGAAGAAGTAGACCTTTTTAAGCCCATTGAGTCTGCTTCACCATTCAGTTAAACCATGGCTGATTTGATAATCCTGAAATTCACTTTACTATCTTTCCCACATGACCTAGCATGGACAGCCTTCTCTGGTTTAAAAAAAATCCACAATATCCCTCTTCCCTAAATAGCTCTCCGTCCATTGATGTACAACAAATAGAACTTGTATTCCATGTTATCTTTCAATATCTCACCATTTGTATCCTGTCTTCCTTAAATAACCTTCTCAATGTTCAGGTTTTACATCTGCATCCTTAGACATGTTATTCATTTTCTCCTCTGGCTGTCTACTCTGTCAAGCTTTCAGTCACCTTTTTCCCAAATCATCAGCATAGTTCAGTATCTACTGTTGAATTTTTTTTTCCCTCTGCCAACTACTTTAGGAAATTTTTCTCTCCCCTTCACTATTCAAGTATTTAGTATGTGCTGGCCTGACTGTTTTGTTTAATTTTTTCCACCCCTCCCACCTGTGTTGCGTATGTGAATGACCCTCTCCTCTCATCTGCTGATGAGTGAATGAGGGACAAGACAAGTTGAAAGACAAGCACACAGTAGAGAAATACAGTCTCCAGAGAAACTTGGGAGAAGTGTGACAGAGAAGTGCACAGCAATAGTTTTTATATTGGACCTTTCAAATGCAGCAAAGCTCCAACACAGTAAAATTTATGAAGGTGTTTTAACAGGACTATTATCCGTAATAAAAAAAAAAATTGCCCTACAGAAAGAGATATTAGAGCAGTTGATCAAAAACTTGGTTGGAGAGTTGGGAGTTAAAGAACACTGTAACCAAGGACAGAAGGTAGACGGCACAGTTACGAAGATGTTAAAATGTTACAAGCATTCAAGAAGAGGATAAAAGGGAAGACAAAAATATAAAGAGGCAAGCAAAGGACTACTTTGAGCTCGTATTTTAATTTTGGACAAAGTGTAGCAATCCCTGGCTGCAGTGCAGGGTGACATCAGCGCTGTGGATTCATTTTCTGTACCAGCTGAGGTTACCATGAAGGACTCTCCTTCTCAACTTCTCTGCTTTCATGAGACATTGTGACCCTCAGGTTAAGACACTACCAGTCATCTCTGTTTAATGAGAAAGCATTCCAATGGTCCAGTAGGACTTTAGTGATTTTTATTGTCTGTCCGTGACTCCTCTGCAGCCTTTAACATGTTTGACTATGTCATATCTTTTAGCATTTGTACTCCGTTCTCTATCTTAATGGGGCTACCCTCACTTGGTTCCACTCTTAACTTGTCCAGCGATCAGCAGAGACTGTCTAGATCAATGTTTTTTCTTTTTGTGCTGTCATTATGGGAAGGTTCATTCTTGCCACCACACCCTTGCCTTCCATACACTGTCCCTAGGCAATATCATCCATAGATGTGGGATCAATTTCTACACGCCTCAATGACATTCACTTCTACTTCTCCTTCATCTTTCAATCACTACCTTGTTGTGAAACTGTTGTCACGTTTGACTCTGACCATAAGGGAGTTTATCTTTTGAATTCCCCAATTAGCTCAAGTTTTGCAACAGCTCCTTGGTGTCATATGGAATTGATTATTACTTGATGTTGCTAGCTATTGTCAGCTTAACGACATACCACCTTTTAGACTGTTTCCTCTTGGTTTAATTCATATGGCGCATAAGAATCCAAGAATATATTTCATGTATTTAAGTAATTTCATTAACTAACACTTACCATGACGTTAAGTCAGGTAAAAACCTTATTCGACTTAAAATGGGGTTTTACCATTCAGCAATATTAAATTCAGGAAGAACGAAAGCAAGTTTTAGAGATGGTTTTGCTGATAGCTTCTTTGAAACTAAATTAGCAAATCACATTATGATCTTTGCAAAGAAAATCTATTGCATCAAGTAGACCAAGCAAGCTTCAGACTTCAACAAATTCTATATTAACAAACCACTTGTTTTTTGCAGGATCTAATTGAAATGTCAACCATCTGTCAGATGGTTCAATATTTGGCCATATTCCTTTTTAAATGAAGTGAGCATAACCTTTGCAAAACACAGTACTGTTGCACAAGATAATGAATTATTTAAAAAAACCTTTGAATCAGAGTGCAGACAATTACTTCAATTTAGTCTGAGCTTGTGTGTTTAATGTAGTTGTGTGCCTGGCATATGAACTGTTCAACTTTTTTTTTCCTTATTCACTAACACAATGTGGCCATCTCTGGCTAGGCCAGTATTTGTTGCCCATCCCTAATTGCCCAGAGGGCAGTTAAGAATCAATGGAATTTGTGTGGTTTTATAAACCATAACTGTTCTTTTGTAGCAAAGGCCTCAAGTTGGCAAACTGTGGTGTTTGATTTTCATGTGCAGGTCAGTTTTCATTGCCTTTGTTGCTTTGGAAATCACATACCACCAATATCTCATAGCTGAAACACCAATGCCTCATAGAGTTTTTAGTAGTCACGTGGGAGTATAGGCAGTTGTGGAGTTCAGGATTTTGACCCAGGAACAACTATGTGTGCCAAGTCAGTATGGTTTGATATTTTGAGGGAACCTTCAAAGGGATTGTAAATAAAAAATTTGGCATGCTCCTGGCATGTGCTTTCTCATTGGAGATTTGAAAAGAAGTCTTAATATATTTGAAAAAAGTCTTAATATACATGAATTACATCATACATATCAGTTATTGTTGAAGTTCATCAGTATGTACCGCTTCTAAGTGAAATTCACTTTATTTTAATGGAAGAATTTCTACTCAGTTTCAGGAAGAGCCTTTGATTGATGACTTATTGCTCCAAGATGATGATGATGAAGAAGATGATAACGAACCACGTTCATGGCGAAGATGATCAAAGAGCAACCAATGTTTACTTACAGAAAGCTATGCTGTCTGCATTCTAAATCATAATGTGATTTTTTTAAAAAGAAAAACTAATGTACTAAAGATTGTAGTGAATTACCTATAATAGTTCAGGAGCACTGTTTGGGGTAGAGTGTTAGCAACTCATTACAGAGCTACTGTACCCATTTGGAAGAAATGAAATGAAATTACGGCTTTAGTTGCAGCAGGAGGCATGTATGTAATTCATTTTTTAAAAATTCATTTTGTGAAACTTGGTATACAGATGTTCATTGAACTTAGCCTAACAAAGATACCAAGACTTTATCTGTAATTTACTGATTTGGTCATATGATCTGACCAAACTAAGAACATTTCAATGTAACTACTATAATTGGTTCCATGTTGTTATGGAATGAAAGTTGACATTGAATCTCTATGGATGTTTTGAAAAACTGAGACATTCTAAGCTTTGTGATAAAGCAGAGAATTTGGGAAGTACTGAAAAGTGCTCTTGTTTGTTAAAAGTTATGTATACCTTTATTTTGCATAGTTTGTTTTAGGCTTTACTATGTATTAGCCTTGGTTTTCTTCTGTTGGATTTGTGTATGTATTTTACTTGAGGGTTGATTTTAAACATTCATTGTACAACAGCTCTGTCAAAAGTCTTTTTGACTTCTGGCACATGTTTAAAAAAAATAAAGAAATGGAATGGTCTAATATATATAAAAAAGAAAAAAAAGTATGTAATATAAAAGAGAATTGGTTACATGTAAAAACACAGACCATTCCAAATCCCCACCAAAATCAGTCACAAAAGAGCTTTGACCAATTCAATTTCCATTAACTTAAAAAGTTTCCTTTGCAGCAAAGGGGTGATGGTAAGTACAGTTGTACTGCTTAATGAACATTGTCTTTTGTTGTTTTTTGGAACTTCAATGTGTTCTAAGATTTGGCTAACTTTGTTATTCAGCCAGTAGCAATAACTTTGACGTTAGAGTAGCAATGATTGTCAACGATTCGTGTTAACAAACGTAGTGGGAGAAACTTATCAGCATTCCTGTATTGGAACAATTTGTTGGATTTCTTAATTTTATTTGTTAGTTGTTTCACTTGGTTCACTGTGTGGTTACCTGCTGCAGTGAACAGGTTTTCGTTTGTCATGGCGACACACGTCTTGCTTTTGCAAATATTTCCAAGAAATAGAATCATTGAATCCCTACGGTACAGAAAGAGGCCATTTAGCCCACTGAGTTTGCACCAACTCTCTGAAAAGCATCCTACCCAGACCCACCCCCTCTTCCCATCCCCATAAACCCCGCATGGAATTTTTACCATAGCTAACCCACCTAACCTGCACATCTGTGAACACTACAGGGCAATTTTTAAATATGGCCAATCCACTTAACCTGCATTTGTTTTGACTTTGGGAGGAAGCTAGTGGAAACCCATGCAGATACAGGAAGAACATGCAAACTCCACCCAGTCGCCCAAGGCTGGAATTGAACCCAGGTCTCTGGCGTTGTGATATCATAGTGCTAACCACAGTGCCACAGACATTAAGCTTGCATGTTTAAAATTCCTATCTAAGAGGTGCTCGGTAAAGTGAGAGAGATGTGTCATATATGGTCCAGGACTTAGATATAGTAAAAATATAAAATACTGAAAATACCCAGCATTTTGACAGATACTGTTTTCAGAAGCATTATATCAGGTTCATTTAAGGGAAGAATGTTGTCTAGTGGTGATCGTGCCATAAATATGGATAGAAACACAAAAAAAAAGTTACGGTTATTTTGTGTATTATTGTAGTGTTGTCACTGTTACTGTTTAGGAAACACTGATTATATAAATGCTTTGTGTCACAAAAATACACAACCAATTGAGTGGTTTGGGGAAATTCTAACCTGTTTCCAATATCTATTCTTTATTTCATTGACTTCCCACTGTGGATGTTTTAATGATGACTGCTTTGCTCTGTCACTCTAACTTCGTAACTATTATTTGTCTATGTCCATTAGATAACTTCAAGGAGTCTTGGGCCCTACCTCTTGCTGAGGAACCTTTGTGCTTGCTTGAGTATTTGGTGCAGTTGTCCACAATGAATGACTTTCAAAATAAAGTGCTGCGTGAAGTCTTGCAGAGGTTACCAGTACCTTGAAATAACCGATTATTCTATATGGAAAGTAATTGCAATAGATCTTTAAATAAGCAGGTTGCTGTCTCAGCCATTATAAGACATGGTATGCTGCATTGGCCTGACTTTTCCAATCTGCAAAAATTGCTTTCCTGTTCTAACCATTGCATCTTAGCAAGGATAAAAGAATTCATCAAGTTGTAATCAAAAAAGTGGATGCTTGGAACCACAAATTACTATACTCGCTACTGTTTCCCAGACAACTACAGGGTAGCCAACAAACATTTTTGAATACATCGACGTCGCTCAGGAACTCAGGAGGGAAAACCTCTGCTTTCACAATGTGAACATTACAAGCAAGCCCGCAATTTTATTGCGAATCCATAGTTGCATTTGAAAAGGTGGTGGTGAACTTTTGATAACTGACCTGCTCGGTCATTTCAAAGACCAGTTAAGAGTGAATCATGTCACTATGGTTCTAGTATTGCATGTAGACTAGAATAGGTAAGGGCAGCAGGAGCAAGGCCGGCTTTCATTCAACTGCTATCACTAAGGTTTCTCTTTGCCATGACGACTAAAATTGGTTGCTCTCAGGTACATGTATTTCCCCTGTAACGCAATAGTTGTGCTCTTGTATGACGTTGTGCAATAGAAAATCGCGTTATAGGGAAATCACTATAGAAACTCGCTATATTGTACAGCAGAAAGTTTGCATTATCCAAACAGTGTCAACTATTAATCAATCACGTTACAGCCAACATACATTAACGAAGCACGCGTTATTGCAGAAATACTTGTTTTTTTTCTTTGCGAAAAAGTGTTAAGAAAAGATGTGTGAAGCTATGCAAATAGAAAAATAGATCCAACAACTACAAGAAGCTTTTTGCTATATTTTTATGAAGAACGATGGGAACTTGAAAATAGAAACAAAGCTGTTATGGATTAAAATGACTTGGCCATTGTTACAGGGTGAATCATCGTAAAGGATTGGAAAGTGGCTAGTGATGACATGAATTTATTCAGTGCATAGTTGATAGCCATGAACCAACAATATTCCAATATAGATTTACAGTCTGTGCTGTAGAGTTGAGTTTTGCTTGAGAGAGAAAATAAGTTGAGGTTCCAGTTCTTGTTATCCAGTGATTACGGTCAGAAATGCTAAGAGAATGCTTGTGATTGTAAGGGAAGTAATTGGAATTCAAACATTGGTATGACCTGGCATGCAGATACTTGTGCAGTGATGCTTGATCCAATGAAGTCTTGTATAAAATCATGCTATTTTGGTCTCTGTATAGTAAATTGTATTTGTTTCTGCAATGGGTCCAAGATTTGCTGTACTGTAAAGTTGCTAGAATTTAAGGAAAGTGACAAGTCGGCATAAGTAGATTGGAACTAGATATCAGAAGAGATCACCTGTTCCTTTTTGTGCTCGTTTTATTGCTTGACCTTTATCTCAAACTCTTTTTGATTCCTTTACTAGGAAAAGAAACTTTTGTCTTTTGTCTTTTATTTTAGGGATCAATTCTTGCCCTCCCCCTCTACTGGTTCCCTTGGACCCCAGATTAAAACGTGCCTCAAATAATTCCTCAGCAGTCAGTTTGAAGATACTCATAGTATTTCTTTTGCACAAGGAGACATAAGGTAGTTTTTTTACAGTATGTGTCAACTAATCATTTTTTGTGTTCCTTCTCCCCATTCAAGAGATTATATACAAACATGAGTTGACTGCCTTTTTAATTTTTGCAGGTGTATTTTATGCTTCACGAAATTTAGATGAAATGTTCAGATGGTGACAGGAATCTGAGACTGAATGCCAGTGCTAACTTGTTTCCAGGATAGGTAAGAGTTATATTGCTAAAATTAAAACATTTATTTGGCTTTCCTCTTGGTGAGTCAGTATGAGAGAGTATGAATGAAACAGCTTCTCCTCTGTGGGTGTTTATTCTTTGTTCTATTTGTCCTGCTGACCTTTCCATGAAAATTTAGTTTTAATACTTGATGCACAATAGCACTGTAAAGTTTTACTCACTTTTACGCTGATAGAGTTTTTTGTGAACTTGACTAATCTGGATGACGTCGAGATTGCTTTTGAATTCTGATCTTGGTTAAGGGTCACGATTACCAGACCCCAATTTGCACTTAGCCTTGGCCTGCGTTTGCTGCGTTGCGGTCTTGTTTGTCTTCAGAGATAGTTATAGTACCACCAATATATATATATAGATATAAATTAGAAATGGGCAATACAAAATGGCATATAATTGACATATTTTAAGTAGTCATGTACCTACAAATGTGTTTTGTCGACTTATTCTCTTAAACTGATTCCTCGAGCATTGACCTTTTACAATTTGATGGCTCGGCGGTTAACACTGCTACCTCACAGCGCTGGGAACCCGGGTTCAATTCCACTCTTGGGTGACTGTGAGGAGTTTGCACGTTCTCCCTGTGTCTGCGTGGGTTTCCTCCGGGTGCTCTGGTTCCCTCCCACACTCCAAAGATGTGCAGGCTAGGTGGATTGGCATGCTAAATTGCCTTGTGTTCAGGGATGTGTAGATTAGGTGGGTTATAGGGTGATGGGTCTGGGTGGGATGCTGTGAGGGCTGGTGTGGACTTGTTGGGCCGAAGGGCCTGTTTCCACACTGTAGGGATTCAATGATTTTATTCTACTTAAGACCATTAGACTTTTCGTCTCTCTGGTTGGTCCCAGCTTTTAAAAACAGAATAAACAATCTCTGAAGTGATTGTTTTGCTAAATACTATTTCTATTTCTTCTGAAAATTTGATTTTATCAGCCTTGGTTACTTTTCGAGGCAGTCTATTCCACACTAATCTGTTAAATCTAATTTGTTGATACCGTTTGTGTTTGAACTTGATTCCACATCATCTAATTTTCATTTGCTATTTGTTTATCTGTTGAAGCCCTGAAAGAGATGTCTGTTGGAATAAGGTGATCTCTCCAGGCACCAATACTCTTCTGTAATCAAACTCTGCTCAGGTATCTGATGCTAGATATTAGAGAGACACAACACCTTAGGTGGAGGGGCAGAGGATAAAGGTGAAGGAATAAAAGGAGGAGAGCAAGAATGGTGAACTTGTTGAAATTAATCACCGGCATATATGAATTGCAGTCAGAACCCCTTTGTGAGCAAGAAGAGGCATGAATTATCCTACACTAAAATACTTTGTTGATTTAAAAAATAACAGTGCATCCCTGATACAGCCTGACTTCCCTTTACCAATTACATCGGTGAGCACCAACAGAGTTCAAAAACACAGTTCCCATTCCCACCCTTAAAGTTTGCCGGGATTCCTGTCACTCAAATCTGGACCAGGTTGCAACCGCTGCTTTTCTAAATGCATTCTCCATCAAACCATGTGGCATTGGGCCCAATCTGTGCCTGAAGTATAAAGAGGATAAATGAACAAAAGTCAAGATGCTAAAAAGAATTCAGATACTTGGTACAATTGCTTTCATTTTTCAAATTTACTGATCAGTTGAGTCAAATGCTACGTAATTTCGATGTAATTCTAAAACTTTGCTTCGACAGGACGGTTTCCTAAATTTCAAAAGCAGGCATCAAGAAAAAGTCACAGAAACCGGGCAGCCTGAATCAACAAAACTCACTCAAAGATAAATGTGCATTCTTTATACAAGCATTGCAGAATAGGAACATTATATCAAATTGCCATGAAAAAACATGAATGAGCAGATGATTTTCCTAGCATCTGGTTTAAAATCGTTCAAGTGAAGGAACTGATGGTTTTATGAATGGTATAATAAATTTTGAGCATCTGTAGAAGGTACAAGCCAAATTCAGATGTACAAGGGAACAGGGATCAGAGTGGGAACGTATACTTAAAACGGAGAGAATATTTTGTGTAGAGCGTATGCATTAGCATAGACCAACTGAGTTTTCTGTTTCCATGCATTTTATGCAAAACTTGACTGTGCAGCAATCCCTGTTATTTGGATGTTGGTCATGCTTTAATAGTACCATTTTCGGAGAATATTTTCTTGTGGAACATGCACAGTCCCAGCCAGCGTCTCTGCAATTTGTAAAATCCATGGCAGCTAAAGATAGTTCATACCCTTATGCTGTTTATTTTTCAATCGAAGTGATCAGTTTAGGTCAAATGGCATATAGTTTGTACAACTGTCTCTGATATGTTCTCTTGTACATTTCAGTTTGGCTTGTATCTTTGCATCGGTGCCATTTATTAGGTGCCATTATATAGGTGAGGCATGGTGGCTCAGTGGTTAGCACTGTGTTGCCTCACAGCGCCAGGGACACTGGTTTGGTTCCACCCTCAGGCAACTATCTGTGTGGAGTTAGCACATTCTCCCCGTGACTGCGTGGGTTTCCTCCGGGTGCTCCGGTTTCCTCCCACAGCCCAAAGTTGTGCAGGCTAGGTAGATTGGTCATGCTAAACTGCCCGTAGTGTTTAGGGATGTGTAGATTATGGGGTGCTCTGAGGGTTCGTGTGGATTTGTTGGGTCAAAGGGCCTCTTTCCACACTGTAGGGATTCTATTCTGTTATAGCTTTTTTACATCATACTCTTATTTTTCTCCTCCGTGAAATGGTGGATCATGGAGTTGTATAGCACATAAACAGGCCCTTAGGCCCAACTTATCCATGCCAACCAGGTTTCCTAAACCAAACTAGTCCCATTTTCCTGCATTTGGCCCATATTCCTATAAACCTTTCCTATCCATGTACCTGCCCAAATGTCTTAAATGTTATTGTACCCGCCTCTTAAGCTGAATTACTCTGGTACACTTGTGTTTGGAGGCTTTATTTTTGTCAAGTGAAAGCTACAGTGTTTTACGTAAGCCTATAGCAGTCCATGTTTTATATAACCTCGTTACTTTTTAATGAGTTCTACATTTAGTTTGTAGTGTCTTTTACTTTATATTCCATAGGGAGCAAATTTATAAACTTGTACCTAGTGATAATTTTCAGTTTGTATGTTAATGCCAGATCCTCCAGGTATTTCTTCAGTGACTAAGTGTCACTTTTCCATTGTTTAGAGTTAGCTTAGATAGAGGTGATGTTAATTGGATTGTTGCACTCCTCCCTTGGATTTTGGGAAATCTCTTTATGAGCTCTTTGCCATTGCTCAAGTCATTTATCCAACAGTATTCACTGCATTTAATCCGTGACTCTGGCTGCAAGACTTCAGCCCCTGTTGTGTACGATATGTTTGGTTGAGTGCTCCCAGCATCTCCTGTCACATCACATTTGCATAAAAGAGGACGGATAACCACATTTGAGCAAAGAAATGAAAATGCTCAGCACCAAACCTGTCAGCTTTGTTCGTAAGTTAATTGTGAAAAATTTGATTTGCTTTGTTTTCAGTCTTTGTTATGACAACGCCCTTTACGCTTGCTTTGGTTTGTGCTGTCTTGCATGTAGCTTTTAAAGAGAAGACACCTATTTTACCCCCATACCCACCCAGGGGATTGCTTACTTCAGTCTAACTAACTCTTAGTACTGGTTCATCTCTGGCTAAATTAGGCTTATGTGGTAGACCCATGCACAATTAAAATTCACGAAAATTTGCACATTTACACTCCTGTTTGGGTAACTCACTGTTTTGGAGACTAAATTTATTAATCAAAACATTTAGTGGTTAATAATCACAATCTTCAAATTGATTTTGTAAAACACTCATTTGAAAATAGCAGGATTGCGATGATTTGACAGAGTTTTGAACGTCCGTATTATTTACATGACTGAAATAGACTTTTTGTATTGGAGTCTGGTGTCATCTCTAAATTTATAAGGAGCAAATGTTACTTTTTGTTCTGACACATTCTACGTGGTTCTGCATCATTCAGTTTTAAGATTTAATGGCAGTCATTTAGTAGTAAAATTGGATTAAATGATCTGCAGTTAAATTCATGGATCAAGATATTTATGATCTTTTTGATGTTATTTCTGATTGAACTATAAATATCATTGTGTGTTTAATTACAGATAGGTGAATTGTAACTTTTAACTTTTACACAAATTCACCAGCAGTTGAAGGAAAGTGCATATGTGCAAATTTGTTGGATTCATAATTACAACGAAATGTTGCAATATAATTACTAGTTCCCATTTTCCAACTTGCTGTCTGATTTTTTTTTCAGCTATTATATTAAGCCTTGTTGCATTAACTTGGTTAGCATAAGCCAGCATATTATATAAGATGGCTTTCATAGGGTCACTGGGTTATAAGTGTTGGACTTGGGGCTCCAGCTTCTTGAAAATATGAGTACTCCACTCACGTTTGAGTATTAGTATAGGAATGTAAATTGGGTTACCTAAATATGTACATGTTTTCACAAATTTTGAGATTATCTGGCTAGAGTTTTGCATTGGTAGCTAGTGGTAGGTGGTACATAATCAACTTTTATTGCTTTATGTAGCAAACTTTCTTTAAATTATGGTAATCATTTAATTATTCGTGCACCAAGGGTTTGGCGGATAACATCAGAAGTTTGTTTCTCTTCAAATTTCTTTGGTTTCTTGAGAAGTGCCTCTTCCTGCTTATTTGTTTGATTGTTTGTCGTTGCCATGATAACGTGATAGGTGAGTGTCAACAATGTGATCCCCCCACCATTTTATCACTAAAATTTGACTTTTCTATTACTGAGACAAAATACTGGATTAATGCATAGGTTTATGGGAGCCCATACCCAAGAAAGCTTGCAAATACGGGGGAATTGGCAGACCTCTTCACAACATAAAAATTGCACACGGGCAATTTGACCAGGACAACCTTTAATCTTCTGTGTCTTGAAAAGGAGCTGGTTTCACTCATTTGCAAGGATCTTATTAACATTGGCACATGTGGATGTAGTTGTATTGTGGTCATGTTACTGGACTACAATCCAGAGCTGAGCTAGTCCCACATGACAGGAGGAGAATTTAAATTCTGTTATTTTAAATAAAAATGACATTTAAAAACCTTTTGTCAGTAGTGGGAACCATGATACTACCAGATTGCCATAAAAAGCAGAGAAAGTTCAATATCCTGTAGGGAAGAAAAACTGTCACCTTTGCGAAGGGAAAAACAGAGTTAACATTTTGGGTCCGGTGATCCTTCTTCAATTCCAGCAACTTTGTTTTTGTTCCTGATTTTCAGTATCCGCAGTTTTTTCGGTCTTTGTCGCCTTTCCCTGCTCTGGCCCATGCATAGCTTCCAAGCTACAACATAGTTGATTTTTAAATTGCTTCTGAATTGGCCTGGCAAGTCACTCGTATTTTTTATCAGCACAGTTCTGAGAACTGGTAATCCATGTAGATTGCAGCAGTTGAAGATGGTGGCATATTACCACATTGCTCAGAGCAGTTAGGGGTGGGCAATAATGTTGCCACATAGCCAGCAGTTTCTACATTTCATGAAAAGAGTATTGAAATTTGGACCCCTGTTAGCAAAATGAGCAAATGTCAGAATCAATCAAATCAGTGTTGTGGCTATATGTAACACCCTAATTACAACAGTGGGGAAATATTACTTGAGCATTGTCATCTCCCATTCCAGACTCCCACCTCCCCCCCCCCCCCCCCACCCCCCACCACCCAAAACAAAAAGGCAGTAAATCTTGGATGGAAGGGAGAGAAAACTGGCTGTATCCAACCAGCAACTGCAATGGTTAAAAACTCAATTTTGGATGGCAATATTAGAGTTAATGACATTGGGGCTACGAGACTAATACAAGATTTGTTTTTGTGGGAGTGACTTTTCTTATTTGGAGGAGATGGCTGGGTTACTGTGATCAATATTTTGCACTTTATAATTCTGCAGATCTTAGATTCATGAGTGCTTCAAATTTGGATTCATTGAATGATTTTGGATTCATTCATTCAATCCAAAGCTTGAGTTGGATCATTGTTTCTAAGCTCCCAAAGGACAAATTCAGATCAGCGAAAGTCCTGTCAAGGCACGTAGCTTGAGATAAGAAATCACAAGTTCGTGAGAACAAAGCAGGAGTAGGCTGTTTTACTAATTGATCTGGCTCTCATGGCTTTCTTGTCCATCAAAAATCTGTCTAACTCAGCCTTGACTGAATGACTTGACTTCTGCTGTTGCCTGGGGAATAACTGTAAAAGAGGAAATTTCTCCTCATCTGTTTTAAATGGATAACTCCTTATTTTTAAACTCTGCTCACAGTTCTAGATATCTCCATGAGGAAAAAGCTGCCTCAGAATTTTGTATATTTCAATAAGGTCATGTGTCATTCTTCTAAACTTCAATAAGCATGGATTCAAACACTTTCCTCATAAGACTACCCATTCATCCCAGCAAACAGTGAACCTCTCTGCGCCACTTTCTTCATGAGTAACAAGACCAAATCGTAACACAGTACTCCAGGCCCAGTCTCTCTCAAGCCGAATACAACAGGCAGAACTTCCTTACTTTTACACTTAGGCCAACATTCTGTTTGCCTTCCTAATTTATACACTGTACCTGCATGCTAAGTTTTTGTGAATCATGTTACTGATTGAGAGAAATGGAATTTTTTTTTGCTTTTATTCTTGTGCCTCTGTTGTTAGTAAAAAGGTACATGTTTTAAACCCCTTTTGGGTGTGGTGATCTTTTTCTAATCATAGGCTCTAAACAGGCTTTCTGGTAAATTTAAATTAGAATTAAAGGTAAATGTTTACTTACATGACACCCTAAAATATAAAAAATGACTATAGAGTATCCCTGTGAAGTGTTTGTTTGGCTGGGTTAATAATAAAAAAGGAGTGTTCAGTTATTTTGTTTAAAAGAGTAAGTTGCCTATCAAAGTGTTGTTCAGTTAATCATGCGTTTACGCTATTATTACAGTAAACACCTTAATGCATGAAATCTTGATGTGTCACTCTTTCAACTATTAACTGGAGGTGCAAATCTATGGGGATGATATCACATCTTATGTTGTAAGGAGAGATTTTTTTTAGCTTCTCTTTTCCTTTCTATAAGCTTGTACAAACTTCAGTTTTCATTTGTCTTGCTAATTTTCTCTCATTCTCCAGTTTTTATTTTCATCATTCTTTGTTGATTTCTACAGTCATCTTGGCTACCTGTCATCTTTGCCACATTATAAATGGTTACCAATTTTGTTTTTATTGAATAAAAAAAACTTTGAACTCAAAATTAAAAGAAGAAAATTGATCAAAAAATGGTAATTTGGCCTGTGCCAAAAAAAAATTCATATTGTTAATTAGGACACGGGCATCCATGTAGGAGAAGACAGTAAAATCTACAAATCTGCAGTTTCTTAAGGACAATGAGATATATTTCTTGTGGCAAAAGTTTTGATTTTTGACGAAATTGGTAAACTTATTTTGCTTTTTTGTTTACAAATGTAAATTCACAGTGTAGTAATGTAGTTTTATAAGAATTGAAGTTGCAATTTCTCTCTCTTTTTCAGTCCTCCCTGTTCCTGAGTAAATTGGTTCCTTTGGTTTGATTGATTCTGAGAAGTCTGATAAATTCACCGTGCGTTCTGCAGACTCTGCCACATATGGGACAAGTGCTGCTTGAAAGGTTGGGTAAATAGGTTGCCCAGAGGTTTGTGCAATCTGTATTGTGTCTCAACTTTGCCTCTACATTGCTGACAAACTCTTTAGTTATGTTCAATGTCTTCTCAAATGAGATTTCTTTATCTTTGCCAGCTACAAGCCAGGGGGCTCTGCTCCGTTTGACCTCTTCAAGAAGCTTAGCAGCCCTTCAAGGTGTTTCCACTGTCCTGATCGGAGTATCTTGCCACGATCAAGTTCCGGGTCGAGCATTTGCTTTGGAATTCTGGTGTCAGGCACATGAACAGCTTGTCTCACCCAGCAAAGCTAATTTGGAGTGATTAGCACCTTGATGCTGGGTGATGAGGCTTGGGAGAGGCTCTGCTGTTGAACCATCTTTCTTGACACCTGATTTGTCGGATCTTGCCGAGGCACCTTGCTATTAATTCTCCAGAGCTTTGAGGCAGTACGCCAGTATTGCATGCAAAGCACCCCAAGAATGTATGTCTTATAAGACCTAAACAGGAAGGAGAGTTTTCACAAACAACAATTGCAAGTTAGCTGCACTTGCTTTGCTTTTTTTTTAAAAGCAAAATATATTGGTGAAGCTTATTTTTGTTTAAAAATGCATTATGTTGTGGCAAGGCCCTTTAGGTAATTGGTGCATGTTTAAATTTCTCTTTAAATGTCAAGTCTCTATGGAGGTCGTAACAAATAGAACATTCAAAGAAATTGTGCTGCCGTTTTTTTTAATATTGAGTATGGGCATAATGACGAATATTGAGTGCGAAAATTTTTGTGGTTGAACAGAAATTATTTGGCACTTAATAGCATGGATTCATTCCACAGTTTAGTTCCTGCATCGACTTAAAGCACTTCTCCCCAAAGACAACATTTTAAAAAAAATGTGATTAGTTCACTTTCATCAATAACCTGAAACAAGAAAGCACACACAGACAAGAGCAACTCTGTGGAGATCACAGCGCAGTGTGCAGTAAAAATGTATGACCTAATAAGTTTATGTTTAGAGGCTCATTTGTTAAAACTCTTGGATTGCTAATTTGTGTCTGCAAGATGAATGGATGAGATATCTGTAATGTGTGAGATTAATAATGATGGATGAGGAGTTTTTTTACCCCAATGTTTGTGGCTTTAAACCTTTGGAAGGAAGACACCCATCATGGGGGAGCATTGTATTTTGAATGTATGTAAGATATGCTCCACTCCTGTATTCAGTCATGTGCTGCTTATTGATAGATTTGTTAGTGCTTTAGTTTAATGTTATTTTACAACAATTTGATATGTTATGTGGACAGTAACTGTGGAAACTTTTTTTTAAAAATAGTTATCATAGAATCCCTGCAGTGTGGAAACAGGCCCTTCGGCCCAACAAGTCCACACCGAACCTCAGAGCATCCCACCTAATCTACACATTCCTGAACACTATGGACAATTTCCCATGCCAATCCACCCTAGCCTGCACATCTTTGGACTGTGGGAGGAAACCGGAGCACCTGGAGGAAACCCACGCAGACACTGGGAGAATGTGTAAACTCCACACAGCCTGAGGGTAGAATCGAACCCGGGTTCCTGGTGCTGTGAGGCAGCAGTGCTAACCACTGAGCCACCGTGCCACCCCCTATAATAAAGGAATTGTTTGATCACTCTGAAATATAGTTGTGGGAGCTTGAGCCTAGTGTGTATCTTTTAATGGCTCCATGATCTGCACGGAACACCAAAACAAGTAACAAATGAGTGACATGGGATTGCACTGCTTTGGCATAGATTTTGTTTCAAAGTTTGGAAGCCTTTAATGCACATTAATGCTCTTTCACCTAACCAGCTTGCTCCTCTAAAGTTCTATCCGATACGGTGATAAAACTTAGATACTCAGTGGTTTTAGTGGCAACAGTGCATAAGATAGGCACAGCAGTTCATTTGAATCTGGTACATACATATTGTTTCTGTGCAGGATACATTATCTTGTTTTCTCCATTAGTTCCTCTCTGTTTTAGTTGCTGTAAATGTGATAATTTCTAGTTTTTGTGCAATTCAAGTTTTTTGCTCTGATTTGTAGAAATACTAACCAATCTGTTGCTACCACTTCTCTACCTTCCTCTTACTCTTCTTTTCTCCTCCCTTCTTCTAATTTTAAGCCTAAAATCTGCAGTGGTTTGATGATTACTGTAAATGTTGCATTTGTGGAAGAGTTAACCTACCATACGGTGTTTCTAAGATTATTTTTTGAAGTTGGTGGCCAGCTTCTTTTATAAATAGGAGACAGATACAATGGGGAGCATTAAATTACCCCTGTTCTCTCCTTGGTTTTTCAACCCATTAAAAAAAATGAGCAAATTAAAATGCAAAAATAGAAATATGTAGACAAAATTGAAAATTAATTTAATCAAATAGTTGTTTATCATTGCTTTGCTTTCATTTTTTGAAAAGACTTTCACAGGAAGTGGATGTTTCTGGGAAGGCCAACATTTAGTGCCCATCCCTAATTGCCCTTAAGCAATTCTCAGCAATGTGTGCCTTGCTTAAGTCATTTCAGAGGGTATTTAAGTGTCAGTCACATTGCTGTGGATTTGAGTTTGCATGTAGGCCAGATCAGGTAAATATGGCCAATTTCCTTCCCCAAACAGTATCCGTGAACCAGAAGATTTTTCCTGCCAATGGATGATAGCTTTCAATTTCAATTTCAATTTTGATGAACTGCAGTTATTAATTGACTTCAAATTCTAATATGTGCCATGGTAGTTTTCAGAGCTCTGTCTTTGAGGGTATTAACCTGTGCCTCTGGATTGCTAGTCCAGTGGCGTTGCCACTACACCACCATGTTTGCCCATCTTGTTATGGTGAATTGAAAGCAAAATATTGGGCATGATGGATTCTGAAATAAAAACAAAATTCTGAAAACACAGGTCAGAAAGCATTGGTGGAGAAAGAAATTGAGTTTAAAGTTTCAGGTCAATGAAGGCCTTATTATAGTTTTCATCCATTATTGATCTGATCTATTCTTCAGGCAATATTTTTTGTAACAAAAAACAACCTACAAAGCTAATTCAAATAATCATCTAAATCGAAGATAGTCATATGGAAGAACAAAACACAAGCTTTGCTGATAAAGATGTATTATCCCTAAGTTTTTTGTCTTATGCTCAACAGAACATTTGCAAGAATACTGTGGTAAAGAACAACCTTTTCATACTAAAAACTGAAAGAACTGTGGATGCTGTAAATCAAACAAAAACAGAGGTTGCTGGAAAAGCTCAGCATGTGTGGTAGCATCTGTGAAGAGAAATCAGAGTTCATGTTTCAGGTCTTCCTCAGAAGTTTTTCATACTGTATGATTGGTTACTAACTGGTGGTGTTTCCATGAGAATGTATCTTGGTCTGAATAGCACAAATTTCTTTGGATGCATTCTCTCTGACAACGCTATTACCAATTAGAATTACTTTTAATTGTAAAAAGAACTTATGCGACCAATTAATTTGATGGAAGGAACTTGCGTACGATGAGGATTTCATCCTACATTCTTTGAAGTTAGTTACTTTTCCCAAACAAATAGTAGTGATAGCAATAGTATCATTTTTTGTTGGCAGTTTTTTGAATGTAAAGTCAGTTACTGGCAGACAGTATATATACACTGGTGCAGTATAGATGGGTAGTTTTGGCAAAGATCGTTGAAGATGGCTTGAAAGTAGCCAGTTGTATAGAAGTTCGTGATCGTGATGGTTTTCACAAGTAGTTTGAGTTCTGAACAAAGTTTGCAGTAGAACTGCAGAAGACTGTAATGCTCCAGGACAGCCTTCCTGCATCAGAATAAGTAATGAAGGCAAATCTTCTCAAAATCTTTCAAGGAGCTTTGACATGACTTAGGATACAGTCCTGTTTTGTGTGTTTTTGTCAAAATGATCATCCTCTAACTCTTAGGAATTCCCTAAAAATACTGATTGTATCGGATATATAGCTTACTACATAAATGTACATTCTCAAATGAAGTTGAGATCACCTTCAAGCAGTCAGTTGTGAGGGAAAAAATGTCTATTGATGACTACTTGTCATACGAAGATGTCTGGATAAACATATGGATGATAATGGAATAGTTTAGGTTAGATGGGCTTCGGATTGGTTTCACAGGTCGGCGCAACATCGAGGGCCGAAGGGCCTGTACTGTGCTGTAATGTTCTATGTTCTATTATATCAGATGGTGATCTTTTCTAATTTGGTCACCATCTTGATTCAATTTTACAATCAGGGATATAAAAAATTATTCCATTTTTGCCAGTATAATATGACAGGTTTTAAGTTGTGTTCAATATTTTGTTTTTTGAAAATAACCTTCATGAGAAAACTGAAAACTAGTGGATTGAGGTTATGTCAATAAAGCATGAAGTAAAATCAAATGTAATATTCTTCTCTCTGTCACCAGGTGTATAGTGTGTAGGAGATTGCAAGTCTTTAATGGTATTTATTTAAGTTAAATATTGCTGTAGCTGCTCAAAATACTATACTGTTATAACTCTGGTACAGTGGAAACGTCATTTGTGAAAAGGATGTAGATTTGTTAGACTGAGCTGGGCAATTTGCTTATTTAAATTCAATATTCCGAAAAAAATGCATTTATCTTAGAATGTTTTCTGAGCTTCTGAAGTGAGTGAAGTATTAATGTCATTGCAAATCAAAGCTGATTTACTGAAAGTAAATGATCCAATGTTGGGCTGACTGTGTTTCATCAATCTATAATTTCTTACCTATATATTGAATAGATTGGAGAATTAATTCTGATATAACAGTATCAGATTTCCGTTAATAACTTATTTTCAAGCTTCTGAAGAAACTTTTCCAGCAACTTACAAAAAAGATTTTTTCAATTTATTACATTTGACCAAATAATTTTGCAACACAGTCAGTATTAATTCTGATTTCATTTGGGTAATTTGTAAATATTTCTGTTAATTTTACCGCTGTCAATACAGCCTGTGAAATGCAGTGGCTGTAAGATGGATCATTAAAATTAATCAGTTTTACTTAATGCATGGTAAATGACTTCCCGGGTTATTCAAAATGTTTAGCGTAACAGACCCAATATAGCCAGCTGCTGCTTTTAAAATTAATTGATGTGATATAGGCATCGCTAGTTGGGCCAACATTTATTACCTGCCCCTAGTTGCCCTTGGGAAGATGGTAGTGAGCTACCTTCTTGAACCTCTGAAGTCCATGTGCTGCAGGTCGACACACAATGTCGTGAGGGAGGAATTTCCTGGATTTTGACTTGGCAACACTGAAGGAATGGTGATATATTTCCAAGTCAGGATTGCATGTGGTTTGGAGGGGAACTTGCAAGTCGTGATGTTCCCTTACATCCCTTATCCTACCAGACGGTAATTGTCATGGGTTTGGAAGGTGGCATCAAAGGAGTTTTGGTGAATTTCTGCAGGGCTGCTTAAGATGTTAGACACTGCTGCTACTGAGCATCCATAGTGGAGGTGGTTAATGTTTATGGATGTGATGCTAATTAAGCAGTGTCTTGACACTGTCAAACTGTTTAAGTCTTGTTGAACTACAGTTATCTGGGCATGTGGGAATATCTGTTCTGAAGAAGGGTCACTGGATTCAAAACATTAACTCTGCTTTCTTTCTATAGATGCTGCCCGACCTGGTGAGGTTTTCCAACCAGTTTCTGTTCTTGTTTCTGATTTCCAGAACTGCAGGTTTTTTTTGTGAGGAATATTTTAATACACTCCTGACTTATGTCTTGTAGATGGTGGACAGGCTTTGGGAAGTCAGGACACGAGTTACTCACTGCAGGATTCCTAGCTTGTGATGAACACATTACAAACAGTCACAACTGCATTAGCAAAGTTTGGTTATTTCAAAGCTTTCAACATCTGTGCTGTATTACAGTTTTTGAATTAAATATTCAACTCTGTGATTTTTGTTTTAAAAAAGTTTTTGTCTAATCTTGTTAAATTATTTACATAATTCTATTGTCAAATTGAGTCAAGAATAGAGAACCAGTACAAAACAGGAGACTCTAATCTTGAAAACTAACATGTTGATCCAGAATCTGCCTTGATTATACAAGTATGTCATGAGAGGCTATCTGGTTGCCTTTACCAATACATATCCTTAAAATATTTTCTTTTCATCATTTTAAAGCAGTCTAACAAAATGAAAATATTAAACATTTGAAGAAGTAGTCTAGTTGGGATTGCCTGACTGGTGACACAAATGATTTTGACACAAGCTAAGTTCTCTACTCAGACCCATTTGCTCCTTTCACCTGCAAAACATTTGGCTGCCAATGATTTTCTAGTCTTGAGGTTGGTTGGCTCGCCGAGCTGGTTTGTTGTTCCGCAGATGTTTCGTTACCGTGCTTGGTAACATCCTCAGTGCAGCCTCTGATGAAGCGTCGGTGTGTTTTCCCGCCTGGCTTTTAAACTCTGGGGTCCGTTGCGATGGATTGCCTCACTTCCGGGTTTCCTCCGTAGTGGAATGTATACGGGGTCGAGTTCAATGTGTTTATCAATAGCCTGCTTCGTGGAGTGCCATGCTTCCAGGAATTCTCGTGCTTGTCTCTGCCTAGCCTGTCCCAGGATCTTGGTGTTGTCCCAGTCGAAGTCGTGGTTCTCCTTGTCCATGTGGATTGAGATGAGTGAGTATTGGTCGTGTCTTTTTGTAGGCAGTTGGTGTTCATGTACTCTTGTTAGTTTCCTTCCTGTTTGTCCGATGTAGTGTTCCTCGCAGTCTCTGCAGGGGATCTTGTAGATGACATTGGTCCTGTCCATGGCAGGGAGTGGGTCTCTAGTTTGGATGAGCACTTGTCGTAGGGTTGGTGTGGGTTTGTGTGCCACTCTGACACCCAGCGGTCGTAGAAGTCTTGTGGCGAGTTCTGACGTGTTCCTGATGTAGGGTAGTGTGATGAGTGTGTCGGGGCGTGTAGAATCTTTCTGATGCTGTTGCTGTAGGCATCTCCTGACCCAGTTCCTTGCCCAGTGAAGTAGTTGATGCTACTTCAGTAAACGTTTTTAAGAAAAAAGGCAGTTTTTTTTTGAACAATAAAGGAATTAAGGGACATGGTGAGAACGCGGGTAAGTGGATCTGAGTCCACGAAAAGATCAGCCATGATCTTATTGAATGGCGGAGCAGGCTCGAAGGGCCAGACGGCCTACTCCTGCTCCTAGTTCTTATGTTCTTATATCCATTATCCTTGAACACTTGGAAGAGGTATTCCTCCTCCTCTTGGCGTAGCTCTATGTTGCTGCAGTGTGTTGTTGCCCTTTTAAATAGTGTTCGCACGCAGCTTCGTTTGTGTCTGTTGGGATGGTGGCTTTTCGGTGTACTTTCGTTTGCAGTTCCCCTATCTCCGGACTCCTAGCAGAAACAGTGATGCAAAGACTGGAAAGGACTGCCCTTCCGCGAATCTAACCTAAAGTATGGATACGCTACGTAGATGACACCTTTGTCATCATTAAACGGACCAAACTAGAAGAGAGAGACAAACTCATAAACAACACCCTTACCAGAATAAAATTCACCAGAGAGGAGGAGAAGAACAAACAACTCCCATTCCTGGACGTCATGGAAGAGCGCAAGACAAATGGGGAACTGCAAACGAAAGTACACCAAAAAGCCACACACACAGACCAGGTATTGAACTTCAATAGTCACCATCCCAACACACACACACAAAGCTGCGTGCGAACACTATTTAAAGGGCAATAACACACTGCAGCAACATGGAACTACGCCAAGAGGAGGAGGAATACTTCTTCCAAGTGTTCAAGGATAATGGATATCCAAAGAACTGGGTCAGGAGATGCCTACAGCAACAGCATCAGAAAGATTCTACACGCCCCGACACACTCATCACACTACCCTACATCAGGAACACGTCAGAACTCGCCACAAGACTTCTACGACCGCTGGGCGTCAGAGTGGCACACAAGCCCACATCAACCCTACGACAAGTGCTCACCCGAACTAAAGACCTACTCTCCGCCATGGACAGGATCAATGTCATCTGCAAGATCCCCTGCAGAGACTGCGAGAAACACTACATCAGACAAACGGGAAGGAAACTAACAACAAGAGTACATGAACACCAACTGCCTACAAAAAGACACGACCAATACTCGCTCATCTCAATCCACATGGACAAGGAGAACCACGACTTCGACTGGGACAACACCAAGATCCTGGGACAGGCTAGGCAGAGACAAGCACGAGAATTCCTGGAAGCATGGCACTCCACGAAGCATGGTATTGATAAACACATTGAACTCAACCCCGTATACATTCCACTACGGAGGAAACCCGGAAGTGAGGCAATCCATCGCAACGGACCCCAGAGTTTAAAAACCAGGCAGGAAAACAACCGACGCTTCATCAGAGGCTGCACTGAGGATGTTACCGAGCACGGTAACGAAACGTCTGCGGAACAACAAACCAGCTCGGCGAGCCAACCAACCTCAACACCCACAACCTGAGCTACAGATCTACTCCAAAACCTTAGATCTTCCAGTCTTTTAGAGGTCACAGCAAGACAAAATGCTACTGATCTTGAAAATAATTACGCCAAGCAGTAATTATAATCACATTTCTAAGAAAAAAAATTCAGGTGCTACCAGGAAAAATCGATCAAATTATAAATCTCCTGATGAAATCAATCATAACCATTATTCCCACTTAAAAGCACATGAAGCAGTTTATAGTAACGTTCATTCATTTGATGGGAATCACATGGCACAATTTTCCTGCCAACAATTTTGGATAGTGAACCAAGTAAAAATGATTTATTCTGTATCAAATTGGTTACAAGGGTGTGTAATGAAAAACCATGCATCTCAGTTGCACAAAGTTGGTCCTGAATCCAAGAAGGAGGCATTAGGAAGAGCACAGTCCTCAAGTTCATAGAATTTGAGGAGAATGGTGAAGAGGTTCAGGGAGGGAATTCTAGACCCCAGGTAACTCCAGGCACGAATACCAATGCTGAAGTTAAAGGAGTGCAGAAGAGACCAGAGTTGGAGAAAATTTATCAATGAGTTATAACCTCAGAGAAGCTTTCAGAGATGGAGCAACCATTATGGTGTTCAAGCATGAATTCAAGGTGTTGGGTATCCAGGATCCAATGTAATTAGCAAGGACAATGAAAGTACAGAATAAGATATGGGCAGCTAAGTTGTGGCTGAGCTGGAAATTAACGGACTTGGGCATTAAGGATGGGTCACTAGCCAAGATACTGGAATGTTCATTATTAGGGTGACAAAAGCATGGCTATTGGGTTTCGCTGGTAATGTGTAAGGAACATAGAAATGGGAATAGGCTGTTGAGCCTGTTCCTCCATTTGATTAGATGTGGCTGATCATGGCCTAACTCCAGATGTCTGGCTTAGGCCCATATCTCGCAGTGCCTTTGCTTAACAGAAGCTTATACCTATTTAAAATTAACAACTGATCCAGCATCCACTGCCATTTACTAAGAGAATTCTAAACATCTACCACAGTTTGTATGTAGAATTGCTTCCTAATATCTCTGAGACTATGCCCTCTTATTCTAGAATCTCTAACCAGTGGAGATAGTTTGTCTTTGTCTGTCTTGTCTTTTTTGATGACTTTGATCTGATCACCCTTAACCTTCTAAATTCCGGAGAAAACAGGACAAATTTGAATAATATCTCCTCATAACTTAACCCTGAAGTCCAGGTATCATTGTTGGAAATCTATGCTGTACTCCCTCCAAGGCCAAGCTATCCTTCCTAAGGTGTGGTGTCCAGATCTGTTCACAGTGCTCCAAGTAGGGTCTAACCAGGATTTTGTTTAGCAGCCACATAACATCTGCCTCTCATATTCCAGTCCTTGAGATAGGAATTACTGCATTCCATTAGCTTTCTTGGATTATTTTCAGCACTTGTTTGTTACATTTTAATGATCCATCCACCTGAACTCTCAAGTTTCTTTGGACATCCACTGTATTTAACTTCATAACATCTAGAATGTACCCTGCTCTAACCTTTATCCAAAATGGATAACCTTATGCTTGCTTACATCGAACTCCATCTGCCACAGTTTTGTCCATTCACTTCATTATCCCTTTGTAATTTTATGCTGTCATCTACACTAACTTTTTGTCATCAGCAAATCTGGATAAATGACTTTCTGCTTTCTATCCAAGTCATATAACAAATAATGTGAATAATTGAGGCCCAAAGACAGATCCTTGTGGAATGCCATCCTGACAATTTAAGTACCTGCCTACTTTCTGTCACCTGCCATTGAACCTATTTCCCAGCCATGGCAGTAATTTGCTCTCAATTCTGTGGCTCCTCCCTTAATTAACAATCTCTTATGTGAGATTTATCAAATGCTTTCTGGAAGCGTATATAAACAATATCCATAGACATTTCCCATCCACTACCTCAGACACCTCTTCTAAAATGCAATGAGTTTTGTCAGGTGTGACCTACCTATCATGAATCCATGCTGGCTCTTGCTGATTGACTGAAAATTCCAATGTGTTCAGCTACCCCATCTTTGATTATAAACTCCATCAATTTCTCTACACAGATGTTAAGCTAACTGATCCGTAATTCCCTGGTTTTCCTCATTTGCCCTTCTTAAACAACAAAGTGACATGCATTGAGTCACAGTTGTGATGGAGCTGGAATTGGGCACTCTTATGGAAATGATAAGGATTGGAAGCTCACATTCGGGTCAAATGCGATGCTGAAATTCTGTACATTGGGTTGGTAAAGAGTGGAAGGTAGACATTAAATTTGCTGTTGAAGGTACTGAGTTTCTGACTGGCTGCACATGGTACAAACAATTAACGAGAGGAAAACTTGGCTTATGCAGGAATACATGAGAAACAAGTGATCTGACAACACAATGAACAATTGAGTTTAAAAGTAGTAATAGAGCTGTATCTTAGCAGCACTTGATTGAAACTAACACCATACATTTGAAAGGCATCACCAATGGGCAGCAGATAGATGGTGGCAAAGAGGAAACCGCGGATAGATTTTTTTCAAAGACATCAGAAAGTAATGTAGGGGCACAGAAACGGATTAGTGGAAATGATCTGGTTCTGATTGGAAAGCAAGAGGTTTATTGGGTACGGGGATAACAAGGTGTAGAGCTGGATGAACACAGCAGGCCAAGCAGCATCAGAGGAGCAGGAAGGCTGACGTTTCGGGCCTAAGAAGGGTCTA
>NC_063337.1:80301086-80345748 GCF_021869965.1 Rhincodon typus
TCGGTTTATTGGGTACTATGGCATGTGGCTTAGCCAAGCTCTGCATCTCACCAAGCCGTAACTTTAAAGACATCCATGAGCATGATCATCACCATAATATCACTATGACCTTGGGAGTGTGTGTTTGCAGGTATTATGAAATCTGTATTGTAAACATATGGTCTCCGTTAAAGCACGTAAACTGTTGGTACAAAGTAATCTGTATAAACTTCATCCACAATTGTGGACAAGCCACGCCATAAATAGCAGAAGTTAAACTGAATCTCCTTCATACTAATATTTTTCTAAAGAGTTGAATTCAAAGATAGTGGTATCTATGAAGTGGAACCCAGCATTTAAATTTTAAATTTTGCTCATTTACTGGATGGATGATTAGTGCAATGGTGTCAAATAAGACCCAACAGCATTTTTGGTGTTTGGGTGCAGCTTTTGTTGTCTTTTGTTTGCTTATTGTTAGTATGTGCAAATAAGTTCTATTTATATTCTGTTGTATGGAAATCATTTCAATAGGTTTATCCTTCAATTTTAAATAATCATGATGCCTTGAGCAAATCAGACAATTATGACTTTTTAAAATGTTTTTAGAATGATACGATAATATCACCTCTTTTTGCTTACCAATGCTAGTAAAATATTTAGGACATTTAACAACAAATGTTATGTCAAAGTGCTTCACACCTTTCTTGATTTTACCTAAAATGACAAACATAGGCTAGATTATTTTTTGTCACTTGGTCTTCAACTTACTGTTAGAGGTGCTTTCTTCATGGAAGTTATTTTACAGAAGAAAACATTTGTTCAGTGCAGAGTTGTCCCTATTAAAAGGCTTTCATTGTACCTGTGCTGATATTGTACCTTGCCTTCAATCAGTATCATTACATTGTTGAGGCAAGTTGTAATTAAAACTTGTGCTTAAAATTGCTACTGTTCTGACACCCCGTCTTTCAGCACAAGATGTCAGTTGGTTTAATTAGCTAGCAGCAATTAGAGATCCTAACAAGGATGTCATGACTTAATTACCAGAAATTGCAAGTATGAAGTGCTGGTAGACATCAATAGTGACTGTTCTGTCATTAACTCATAGATCACTGCTGTCTTGGATAATGAGCACATTTTTGCTGAGAGATTTACATCCCCATACATCTCCTTGTTAGGGCTAAAAGGATTTGTTTGTTTTAATGTGTGCTCAAATAAAATCGAATTAATTAAATGTTGTCTCCTCTGACATATCCAGCTTCCCTTTTTATGGTGCTAACAGCGTTACACATGTCAATGAAATTGAAAAATAAACATTACTGTAACTGTATAATGTTTGCTCGATGACCTTCTTGCCATCTATAGTTTTGTCTGGAGAATACTCATGTGCAGTTACAATTGCAAGCGGTTCTAACCAGCGTTGGTGGCATGATCATTTGTAATAAGTACTGAAGCAATAATGTTTCTTTTGTAAAGCAGATAAAAGGTTTATTCTTACTGGAGGCTGTAGTTTGCATATTTAACTTGAAAACTAGTTTATTGTAGCCTACAATCTATTGTGGTCAGATACCAATATATTAGTGTTTTATGTTAAATATATGCATATAATGGCCTCTAATTGACTGGAACATACCCTATTTTAATACCTTTTTCCTGACCCTTCACCTCAAATCTTTTGCACCACAAATTGCTGGAAGTGCAATCGGATGACAATATGACAAGGTCAACTGGACATCTGGGACCTTAGACTATTAGTCCCATAGGTCACTATCTCCTTAACTGATAAGATTTAAGAATAGAGAAAGAAACTGGAAAAATATAGAAGCAAAAATAATGGATTGGTGTCAAATCAAGTAGAGAAAGAGAAATAAAGAGGTGAGAAATTGGATTATGACTGATAAAAGATATCTTTTTAAAGAATCTCAAGCAATTTATTGCCTGTATGGGCAGCTGCACATATTTCAATTGTTTTCTTTCTGGGCTGGGGAAATTGAGTGGCATTACAGGAAAAAACATGTCCCTTAAAATGGTCCTTGCCTTGAGTACTCATCCTAACTTCAACAGAAGTTCAATTTTATGTTTACCGATTTTAAAAAAAAATTAGTAAACATAATTGAGCTGCTATTTTCATGGATATAATAATTTGTCCAGCAATTTGTGCCCATGTGCAAGCTGCAGAAGCTGGGATGTGCATCTAACAATGAGTGTGCATATTAACGTAGCCGTTATTTTCCCAGAATTTGCTGAGCTTATGATTTTGTTTGCTGTAAAATCTCCTGAGGGTCATCGAGCATTCTCGTGTTGGCATGTTTTCTGAAACCTCCTATGGAAACTGGTGTTGATTTTTATACAAGGGCAATCTGGGTGACTGAATTTCCCTCACTGGTTGTGATCCAATGGGTTGACTGCTCCATCAAGGTTTAACTAAACTCATTGTGCAGTGGAACATCATTTATGAACTTATGTATTAAAAGTCAGTGGCGCAACCTCTTGCTTGACCTTCTAATGCCATGCAAGCCAGACAAAATGGCAAACCACTCTTACCTAGTAGTAAGTTTAATTAAGGAAATAATGACTGCATTAGTTTAATTTTGAAGGACAGCCTAATGTGAATATTTTTGTGCTGTTAACTATTGTCATCGTTTCGTTTTGTCATGATTGATTTTCAGTTTATATTCAGTAATGTGCAGCTGTTTTGTTTCAACGTTTAATGTTTATACAAAGTTTTCCAAGGCACAACTTAGGAATGTTATCAAATGTAATTCCAGAAGGCATTTGACAAGGTGCCACACCAAAGGCTGCTACATAAGATAAAGTTGCACAGTATTACAGGTAATTTATTGGCATGGATAGAGGATTGGTTGACCAGTAGAAAGCAAAGAGTAGGGGTAAATGGGTGTTTTTTCTGGTTGGCGGTCAGTGGCTAGTGATGTGCCTCAGGGATCAGTGTTGGGACCTCAATTGTTTACAATTTACATAGATGATTTGGAGTTGGGGACTAAGTGTGGTGTGTCAAAATTTGCAGATGACACTAAGGTGAGTGTTAGAGCAAAGTGTGCAGAAGACACAAAGTCTGCAGCGGGATATAGATAGTCTAAGTGAGTGGGCAAAGGTCTGGCAGATGGAGTACAGTGTTGATAAGTGTGAGGTCATCCGTTTTGGTAGGAATAACCGCAAAATGGACTTTGTTTTAAATGGTAAAAAATTGCAGCACGCTGCTGTGCAGAGAGACTTGGGTGTCCTTGTGCATGAATCGCTGAAGGTGGGATTGTGGTTGCAACAGGTGATTAAAAAGGCAAATGGAATTTTGTCTGCCATTGCTCAAGGGATGGGGTTTAAAAACAGGGAGGCTATGCTGCAGCTGTATAGGGTCCTGGTGAGGCCACATCTGGAGTACTGTGTGCAGTTTTGGTCTCCTTACTTGAGAAGAGATATACTAGCACTGGAGGGGGTGCAGAGGAGATTCACTCGGTTGACTCCAGAGTTGAGAGTGTTGGATTATGAGGAGAGACTGAGTAGACTGGGATTATACTCATTGGAATTCAGAAGAATTCTTATAGAAACATATAAGATTATAAAGGGAAAAGATAAAGTGGAGGCAGGGAAGTTGTTTCCGCTAGCAGGTGAAACTAGGACTAGAGGGCATTGCCTCAAAATAAAGGGAAGCAGATGTCGGACTGAGGTCAGGAGGAACTTCTTCACCCAAAGGGTTGTGAATCTGTGGAATTCCCTGCCCAGTGAAGCGTTTTGAAGCTACCTCACTGAATGTTTTTAAGGCAAGGCTAGATAAATTTTTGAACAGTAAAGGAATTAAGGTTTATGGTGAGTGGGCGGGTAAGTGGAGCTGAGTCTCAAAAAGATCAGCCATGATCTTATTAAATGGTGGGGCAGGCTCGAGGGGCCAGATGGCCTACTCCTGCTCCTAGTTCTTATGTTCTTATGTAATTTGACACTGAGCCACTTAAGGAATCACCTTAAACAGATGACCAAAATATTGTACTAGAAGTAGTTTTTAAGGAGCAACTTGAAGGTCAACAAACTAGTGAAAAGGTGAAAGGGATTAATGAGGGAATATCAGAACTTAGGGCTCTGGCAGTGGAAGCAATGGTTACCAATTGCACAGTGCTTAAAACGCACATACATGAAAGGCCAGAATTGGTGGATTGCAGAGATATCTAAATGGATTGTAGGGCTAGAGGAGCTTAGAAGTACAGAGGGCTGAAACTTTAGAGCTATTTGAAACCAAAAATTAGAATTTTAAAATCAAGGTTTTGGTGAACTAGGAATCAATGTAGCTAAGTGAGCAAAATGGTATGAAGTGAATGGAGCGAGCTGAGTGTTAGGATAATGGAGAGCTTAAGCTGATGGATTTGCTACTGTTCCTTAACTTTTGCCATTATAAAGAAACAAACTTCTGATTTATTTAGAACTTTTTCTTTAATAACTAAATATTGGTATCCATTATAAAACTGAGATTATGCTCTAAACATTTAATTCATTCCTGCTGTTTTCGGTTCATCCAGTATTTTTTTAAGAAATATATCTTTGCTCCATCCTGTACAATCCTTGTTCTGATTGTTTAAATCTGTTTCCATTATTAAGCTTCATTTTCTGAGTTGTTCTACAACTGAAACATTAGCTTGTCTCTTCTCTCTGCAGGTGCATGGTGTCCTATTGTGTGCTTCCACTGTTTTCCATCTTTATTTCAGATCTCCAGTGTCTCCAGTGCTTTTCACTTGGATAGTGGAGATGGTAAATTTGAGCATGTAAGTGACTTCATTGTCTTCTGTGGGTTGTCTTTTATGGCTGAAGAGGTCAAATGCAAGAATTAGGATTAGGAAAAGGCTACTTGACCCCTTGAGCCTTGTCTGTCATTTGATTAATATCATAGCTCGTCTTATTGTGACTCCAACTTCATTTTCCTATCTGGTCCCCATTGACTCCCAAACTGATCGAAAATCTAACTAACTCAACCTTGAATGTGTGTAATGACCAGCCTCCACTGTTCTAGAATTCCACAGGCTAACAACTCTCTAAGAAGAAAAGAAATCTGTGTCTCAGACTTGAATGGGCGACCACTAATTTTTAAAGACTTTCCCTTGGTCTAAACTCTCAAATTAACCTCACAACAGCCACTGTCTAAGATTGCCATTGATGTCCTTAGAGTTGTCTGTTTGTGTTGTCATTGGTGGTTGGGGAATCTTGTGCAACTGTACCTGTGATCTTCCTCTGAACATGCTGTGTGTTGTCAGTTCATTTTGGAATGTCATCAAAGCAAGATGAATCAACATTTAATGCTTGTCTTCACAAGGATTAGTGGCTGCAGTGTTTACCTAAAGTGACCTGCAATGTAAAAACTTGTAGGGCTCTTTTTTTTTTTTTTGTAGCGTATCCTTGTATAATTCATACTGACCACCCAGATGTGATTTTGATGACATTCGTTGATCTGATCAGTGAAGCTATAAAAAGGCAATGGAAAAGAAAAGCATAATAAAACCGACCCCAGAACAAAACAGAATGTGAATGGGAGAAAATGATATGACAAAATACAGCAAAGGGCCAAATATTCTCAATTGCATTCAAATTGTAAAGCTGACAGGGTAGCAGGGGATCATCTGCCAAGGAATGAGCAGCGAATGGCAGGACCCTGGGAACAAAGAGACCTAGGGGTTCAGGTACAGAGTTACTCGAAAGTGGCATCTCAGATAGACAAGGTGGTGAAGAAGGCGAATGGCACACTTGCCTACATTGGTCCGAGCACTGAGTACAGGAGTTGGGACATCATGTTACAACTGTACAAAACCTTGGTACGGCTACATTTGGAGTATTGCGTAGAATTCTGGTTACCTTTATGTCTTTAAGAATGTTAATAAACTGGAAAGAGACTTACTGGGATGTTACAGAGACTGGTTTGAGTTCTAAGGAGAGGCTGTGTAGAGTGGGACATTTTTCCCTGGAGCATAGGAGGCTGAGGGGTGACCTTCTAGAGGTTTATAAAATCATAAGGGGCATAAATAAGGTGAATGGCCAAGATCTTTCCTTCAGGGAGGGGAAGTCCAAACATAAGTTTTAAGGTGAGATGAGAAACAATTGAAAGGAACCCAAGGGGCAACTTTTTCACACAAAAAGTGGTATGTATATGGAGCGAGTTGCCAGATGAAGTGGTAGAGGTGTGTAAAATTACAACATTTAAAAGACATTTGCACAAAAACATGGATAGGAAAGGTTGAGAGAGATATGTGCCAAACGGAGGCAAATGGGACTGGTTCAGTTTAGGAAACTGGGTCAATATGAACAAGTTGGGCCGAAGAGGCTGTTTCCGTGCAGTATGACTCTTTGACTGTAAGTTACATGCCACTTAGTACGCACTCCAGCAGAATTGGGGATGCATTAGCCTGTTTTCAAAGCTGGTCATGTTGAGTGATTTTATTTTGCTTTAATGTGTTTCAACTTGCTGTTCGTCACACCTAACTTTCAATTTTCGCTTTTTCTCAATAGGAAGAATTGGACCTGCTGTCAAAATAATGATTTTTCAGTGTTTGCTAGACATTGGAGAAATAGTCAAGTATGAGTGATGTTATCTTTGTAAATGGCAGCTCAACCAAATTAAGGATATCTGAAACTGGACATCAGTGGTGGTAGCAAGTTACTTTATAAAGTGAATACTTCTTGTTTTTAAGAACCAAAATGAGCGAGTAAATTTATTTTGTTTGAACCCATTGTTAAACGTGGTCAAGGTTCTAACCATGCAGTTAGTAGAATATTGTGTGTTTGTTTTCATCATCTGGATATATAATAAATATAGAGCTTGTTTCCATGAAAGTAAAAGCCATTGAGCTTGATATTTGGGAGGAAAGTAATATTGGGGCTATCAATTTAAAGAAATTGAGAAAAAAAGTTTTGGAGAAACTGAGCAGGTCAGGCAGCATCTGTGAAGACAGAAACAGTTGATATTTCAAGTCCAGTATGACTCTTTTTCAAAACTCCGTTTCTGTCTCTGCAGATGCTGTCAGATCTGAGTTTCTCCAGCATTATCTGTTTTTAATTCAGATCTCTAGTGTCCCCAGTACTTTGCTATTTTTTTGTACCATACTATTTCCTCTAGCCTTAAATACTCTATCACTCGATGAAAGAGTGATTCACATATACTTTGTGTAATCTAGCCTCCCATTAATTACTAGCTAGTCCGTGCTGTATTGGAAAACTAAACCTAGCTTGGTACCTACGCATTTTCCTATTCCGTCTAAACAGCTGCTTGCAAACATGATCCTGATGTTACAGTCATTTGATATTTTACCCCTGTCTTTCCATTCCCATTTCAACCCCATTCTCACCATGTGGTTTTCTTCTCGCTCTATGATCTAAATATTAACTGGAGCCAATTTCAGCCTTCACCTGTATCTGTCCTGCAATCTTCCTTTTAATTCATTTTGTTAATTTCAAGTTAAGCATTCAGAGTTTTCCCATTACATTTTTATGCATGCAGGCTGAGAACGTGTATTCTAATACTGAACAAATGAAGCAACATTTTGATTCTGGTCACATCGCTGATTGTTACTGTAAATTTGATGCATAAGTTACTACTTCATGAATCTTTTCAGACCTCTATTTGAAAGGCTGTGATTTGTAGAGTTTCACAGTAATCTTAAAGCAGAAGTCACTTTGTAGATGTGGTATGAAGAATTCAGGATGTGTTTGTGATGTCTCAGATAACTGACAGGAATTAGTGTTCCAGAGATAGTAGGAACTGCAGATGCTGCAGAATCTGATATAACAAGGTGTAGAACTGGATGAGCACAGCAGGCCAAGCAGCATCAGAGGAGCAGGAAAGCTGACGTTTCGGGCCTAGACTCTTCTTCAGAATTAGTGTTCCATCCAGTTCTACAGGTAAAGGTGTACACAGATCACTTTGAGAATTGATAGATTTTGTTCATTAGTCATTTGTACTTGTCATGACATTGGATGCAAATACATGGAATACCTCAAAAATAGGAAACCAATGTTCCTACCAAACATAAATGACATGGTAACCTCTGATGCTTTCCTTGTGAATTTTACTGACATGTATTCACTTGAATTGTAATGGCGCAATTCACTTTCTAAATTAGGAAGAATCTTTCCATTCTCAAAGCTGCCGTATGAGATTACTACCTCATGGATGTTCAGTGCTAGATTTGACCAGTGGAAACTCTGATTAATGCCACCTAATATAAAGGCAAAGCTCTGCGCAAGTTGGAAATTTGAAATGAAAACAAAGTGCTGGATGGACTCAGTTTATTAGACCTGAACTATTAATTCTGTTTCTCTCTGCACAGATATGACCAGACCTATTTAGAATTTCAAACATTTTCTGTTTTTAATATAAGCAAACTAATGTCATTCTCATTGCTTGAAGAATGAAGACAAATTGGGAGGTCTTTCTGATGAATCTGTGTTTCTTCTCATAGAATGCAACAAAACAACTGATTCCTACTGAGGATCGTTGTTTCAACAGCCACCTGCCCAATGTGACTTTCTTTTTGTATATTAGCTTGACTGAAGAGTCGAAAAGTTGTGCTTGAAAAGTCAAGCTCCATCTTCAGCACTTGAACTTGTAATCTGGGGTGGCACTTCAACGGATTGCCGGTTTGTTCGAAGAAGCATTTAAACACATGAGCTGCTTTGCCTGGATGAAGGATGTTTCTCTAACCCTGCTTGCAGAATGGGGAAGTATCTTTGCTGACATTAATTTCTCAACTAGCATCACATGTTTTAGAAATCTGTTCATTTATGTTGATGTTATTTAATTGGGGGACTATTGATTTGTTGGCCTGCAGAACTATACTACAAAGAGGAATTAATAGATTATGAAGTTCTTTCAGGTGCCCTGAATGTTTGAAATGTGTTAAATAAATGCAAATCTCCCCTCCTTATCCATTGAAATTAACTCAGTCAGTCCTAAATCATTTTTGTTAATACATCAAGATTGGTTGAAATATTATGATTCTTCCTTGCAAAAAAAATCTATTTAAACACCTCTATGACTGCTGTCATTGAGATCTCATTGCAGGATTTTTTAGACAAAGTGATGGATACCATGCTTCCATCCTCTGCCCCCTTTCCCATATATGGAATGAAATGCTTCTGTTGGCCATTCCATTCTGCAAGCTGTCCAGAACTTGATCACTCATGTTCACCACCGCACTCATGTAATCTATGTTAGATCAGTTAATTAAAGTTGTGCATATCTGTCAATGCAATGTTGCATGTATGTGATGGAAGGAGTACATGTTGACCGTTCAACTCTACTAAAGTAATTAGTACAATACCACCAAGAACTTTGAACTAGTAAATAGGGTACGGTATTGTTTTGAAACTGCTCCCATTCACTTAATTGTTGGCCAAATAAAGTAGTACAGTTTTAGAATAGTGCATTTCTTCAATTAAAAAAGAAAGACCCCTTGAATTGTTTTGAGTCTGCATAAATATTTGGTTGGAGGATATTTTCACTTTAAAAAGGAATATTAACAAATGATTTTGCACCGCATTTGCAATACTCACATCTGTTAACTAATTTTGTATTATAAATTCTTGCCACAGCTATAGTTAAAATTACATTGTCAATTTTGAATAAATTAATGATTTCTTTTACTTTTCTAATTTATCAAGAGTGCAACTAATTAAAATCAAAACTCTGGAACATTTCATAGCCAGCAATTATTTAATTGAGCCCTTAATAGACCTGGCAATTTCAAGAATTAAATACTTTCTGGGTCAGCTATATTTTTTTCAAACCTTTCAGCTCACATACTACACAGCTTTAAACACCCACTCCATATTACCGTAATACCATGATGGAGGAGCTTTGTTATAATCCAGTATTAAGAAAATAGCAGTTCATATCAAATTGTATTAAATGAGTTGAATGTTATAATTGTCTGTAATGAGTTCATACTAATTCAAAGTGTTATCCAATTCTATGTCTATGACTTTTATTTGAGCTTTGTCTCTCTCTGCTCCTTCTCATGCTACTTGTCGATTGTACTGAATTCTTGCCTATCACCGTGGACAAAATCCTCAATATATGGAAAGATGGTAGCCAAATTGTATAGGATTGGAAGTGGTTCTTTGGATTACATGGGACATGTTTGGAAGAGAGATAAGTAAAGGCATGTGAAAGAGAAGTAAGTGGTATTGAATGTATAATTGAAGGGTGGTGCATAGGATGGAATGTTGACTGGAGTTGGCTGGCTTTTAGTTGTTTTGAGAGTCTGCGAGCAGGATGGTTGGTTTATAGTGCTGCAGCACTCAGTAGATTTGGAGCTTGTAAGTATTGAAAAGCCACGTTTTGCTTATAAAGTACATTGTCCGACTATACCAGATACAACTAAAGAGTTCACTAATAAGTATTGAAATCTGGCACGTACCCTCCCACAAATAAATTGCTGAACCTATTTATTTTCTTCCTGTACAGGGATGATTGTAACATTATTGGGCATTGTTTATTTATTAAGTAGTTTTGAAAACCGTAACTATTTTTTCTGAAGTTGTTATAGCAAGGGTAATAAGTGGGCTGTTTGCTCCAACTATCCATAGATCAAGGTCCTAATTTACATTCTTCACTGATGTATGGCTTGAGAATGCAAAATGTATCGATGAGGCTTTTTGTGGGATTAAGAAGGGAAGACCAGATTATGTAGCACCATGACCTATGTGTGCAACTCCTTGAGTTGACAGAAGACTTGGCAGTAGTCAGGCTGCTTATTTCCTGCATGCTGCTTTTGCATAGGTGTGGTGTGGGGGTGGGAGCAAGGGAGAAATATGGGGAAAAATATAATCATAGAAATCATAGAATCCCTACTGCGTGGAAACAGGCCCTTCGGCCCAACAAGTCCACAGTGACCCTCAGAGCATCCCACTCAGACCCATCCCCCTATAACCCATCTAATCTACACATTACGGGCAATTTAACATGGCCAATCCACCTAACCTGCACATCTTTGGACTGTGGGAGGAAACCCACGCAGACACAGGGAGAACGTGCAAACTGCATGCAGACAGTCCGAGGGTGGAATTGAACCTGGGTCCCTGGTGCTGTTAGGCAGCAGTGCTAACCACTGAGCCACCGTTATGCGTAATTTCTATGTCCAAATTGTCTTATAAATAACAGAAATACTTGCAATAGTTAATAAATCATCAACATTAGGACAAACTCTTCAATACAGAAAATCTGGATATATATTGCATTCATACCAGAGAATTGTTTTAAATTATTGCTCACAATGTCAGTATCTTTGAAGTGGTAATGCACTCTAAAGAGCAATTTGTGATGTCCATGCCAGCTCAAGGTGCATGAACACAAAAGAAAATCTGCAAATGGGACAAGTGACAGCTGATAAACTTCAATTCAGATTCTGGATATGCAGTTTCTTTCACTCAGTCATTTGGGCTGAAGTAATGTGTGTGTGCGAGAGATAACGATATGTGCTATCTTTAACAGGGCATTGTGCTGTTTGTATTCATTCCACTGATCTTGCATTCCCATTTCCCTGTTAATTCCCAGGTCTTTGCAGATATGGGAAGCCAAAAATACTTTGCTCATTCAAACAGCTTTTGTAAGCTTTCCGTGCTTTGACCCCCAAAGTCGCCCCTGAATATTTTATATGATCTTGAGTGTCTCAAAAAGAATGGAAGACTTAGGCTGGAACATGATTAATTTAACATCTTATGTTTTTTCTCTGCACTTTAGTGAAATTCACCCATCTTCTTTCAGGACAACTTGCTACTCCATCAACTCCGCTGATGTGAATTACTGTTAGTTGAGAAAGGCACTCACGAATGAAATTTTGAAGTGGCCCTCTGGAAATGATAGTCAACATCTTTATAGCACTGTTGTCTTAATTTTCCTCCACCCTTTAAAAGGTGAAATACAGTTCATTCTAAATAATTGTTTATGCTTCATTGTTAAACCTTCATCAATGAATAACAATAAGATGAGCATTAGGAAGCAAGCATGGAAGCAGGCTGCCTTTTGGGATATAGCCAACTGGTTATTGTTAAGGACAATAGGTTGATTAAATGCAAGAATGGAAAGATATGCTTCAGAATTCAATCTCCTGCATTTGGCTTTATGAAGAGGTGTTTCTGATGTACATTCATTGAACCTCGTAAGCGTTTTGTAACTATTGAGGTTGGTTGGCTCGCCGAGCTGGTTTGTTGTTTCGCAGATGTTTTGTAACCATGCTGGGTAACATTCTCAGTGCAGCCTCCGATAAAGCGTTGGTGTGTTTTCCCGCCTGGTTTTTAAACTCTGGAGTCCGTTGTGCTGGATTGCCTCACTCCGTAGTGGAGTGTATATGGGGTTGAGTTCTATGTGTTTATTAATATCATATTTCGTGGAGTGCCAGGCTTCTAGGAATTCTCGTCTGTCTCTGCTTAGCTTGTCCTCGGATTTTGGTGTTGTCCCAGTCGAATTGGTGGTTCCCCTTGTCGATGTGTCGATTTGAGATGAGAGGGTATTGGTCGTGTCTTTTTGTAGCCAGTTGGTGTTCGTGTACCCTTGTTAGTTTCCTTCCTGTTTGTCCGATGTAGTGTTTCTCGCAGTCTCTGCAGGGGATCTTGTAGATGACATTGGTCCTGTCCATGGCGGGGAGTGGGTCTTTAGTTTGGGAGAGCAGTTGTCGTAGGGTTGATGTGGGCTTGTGTGCCACTCTGATGCCCAGCATTCGTAGGAGTCTTGTGGTTAGTTCAGATGTGTTCCTGACATAGGGTAGTGTGATGAGTGTGTCAGGGTGTTTGGTATCTTCCTGATGTTGTTCGTGTAGGCGTCTTCTGGCCCAGTTTTTTGGATATCCATTATCCTTGAAAACCTGGAAGAGGCATTCTTCTTCCTCTTGGCATAGTTCCATGTTGCTGCAGTGTGTTGTTGCCCATTTAAATAGCGTTCACACGCAGCTTCGTTTGTGTGTGCTGGGATGGTTACTGTTGGTTACGGACCAGGTACTGAACTTCAACCTTGCATATTGACCAGGAAGCAATTCCATGATTCTGCAAGGCCTGCCCAGTGCCATTTACCTTATGGGTAAAAGTAGAGGCAGCAACCAGAAGGTTGGAAAGTGAAGGAATCATCAAACCAGTCCAGTTTGTAGAATGGCAGGACAGACCCAGCAGAGGTTGTGGCACAGTGGTACACAGTCGGGAGGGTGTTACTGTAGGAGTCCTCAACATTGATTCCGGACCCTATGAAGCCTCATGGCTTCAGGTTAAATATGGGCAAGGAAACCTCCTGCTGATTACCACATACCATCCTCCCTCAACTGATGAATCGGTACTTGTCAATATTGGAGGAAGCACTGAGGATGGCAAGGGCACAAAATGTACTCCGGGTGGGGGATTTCAATGTCCACCACCAAGAGTGGCTCAGCAGCAGTGCTACTGATCGAGCTGGTTGGGTCCTAAAGGACATAGCTGCTAGACTGGGTCTGCAGCAGGTGGTGAGGGAACCAACAAGAGAGAGAAAAACATACTTGACCTCATCCTTACTAATCTGCCAACTGCAGTTGCATCTGTCCATGACAGTATCAGTAAGAGTGACCATCGCAAAGTCCTTGTGGAGATGAAGTCCCACCTTCACATTGAGAACAACCTCCATTGTGTTATGTGGCACTATCACCGTGCTAAATGGGACAGACTTCGCACAGATCTAGCAACTCAAGACTGAGCATCCATGAGGCGCTGTGGGCCATCAACAGCAGCAGAACTGTACTCCAACACAATCTGTAACCTCATGGCCCAGCATATCCCCCACTCAACCATTACCATCAAGCCAGGAGATCAACCCTGGTTCAATGGAGAGTGCAGATGGGCATGCCAGGACAGTACGAGGCATACCTGAAGATGAGGTGTCAACCTGATGAAGCCACCAACAGGACTACTTGCATGCCAAACAGCAAAAGCAGCAAGTGATAGACAGAGCTAAGCGATCCCACAACCAACAGATCAGATCTAAGCTCTGCAGTTCTGCCACATCCAGTCGTGGATGGTGGTGGACAATTAAACAACTGACTGGAGGAGGAGGCTCCACAAATATCCCCATCCTAAATGATGGAAGAGCCCAGACATCAGTGAAAAAGATAAGGCTGATGCATGCGCAGCAATCTTCAGCCAGAAGTGCCAAGTGGATGATACATCTTGGCCTCCTCCAGTGGTCCCCTGCATTACAGATACCGGTCTTCAGCCAATTCAATTAATTTCACGGATATCAAGAACGGTTTAAGACGCTGGATACTGCAAAGGCTATGGGCCCTGACAATGTTCCGGCAATCGTACTGAAGACTTGTGCTCCAGAACTTGCTGCTCCCCTTTCCAAGCTGTTCCAGTACAGTTACAACACTGGTATCTACCCAGCAATGCGGAAAATTGCCCAAGTATGTCCTGTACACACAAAGTGAACAAATCCAACACGGCCAATTACTGCCCCATCAATCTACTCTTGATCATCAGTAAAGTGATGGAAGGTGTCATCAACAGTGCTATCAAGCAGCACCTGCTCAGTGACGCCCAGTTTGGGTTCTGCCAGGACCACTCAGCTCCTGACCTCATTACAGCCTTGGTTCAAACATGGACAAAAGAGCTAAATTCCAGAGGTGAGGTAACAGTGACAGCCATTAACATCAAGGCTGCATTCGACCAGGTGTGGCATCAAGGAGCCCTAGCAGAACTGGAATCAATGCGTATCAGGGATCAAACTGTTTAGTGGGTGGAGTGGCAAGTGACACTCATGCCACATAAATGCCAGGCTTATGACCATCACCAATAAGAGACAATCTAACCACCACCCCTTGACATTCAATGATTTTACCATCATTGAAACCCCACTATCAATATTCTGGGGGTTATCATTGATCAGAAACTCAACTGGATTTACCACATAAACACAGTGGCTACAAGAGCAGGCCAGAAGTTAGGAATACTGCTATGAGTAACTCCCCTCCTGACTCCTCAAAACCTGTCCACCATCTACAAGGCACAAGTCAGGAGTGTGATGGAATAATCCCCACTTACCTGGATGAGTGCAGCCCCAACAACACTCCAGAAGCTTGACATCATCCGCGACAAAACAGCCCGCTCGATTGGTAGTACATCCACAAGCATCCACTCCCTCCACCACTGACGCTCAGTAGCAGCAGTGTGTACTATCTACAAGATGCACAGAAAAATTCACCAAAGATCCTCAGACAGCACCTTCCAAACCCACGACCAGTTCTATCTAAAAGGACAAGGGCAATAGATACATGGGAACAACACCACCTGCAAGTTTCCTTCCAACCCACTCACCATCCTGACTTGGAAATATATTGCCGTTCCTTCACTGTCGCTGGGTCAAAATCCTGGAATTCCCTCCCTAATAGCATTGTGGGTCAACCTACAGCAGGTGGACTGCAGCAGTTTAAGAAGACAGCTCACCATCACCTTCTCAAGGGCACCTAGGGATGGGCAAGAAATGCTGGCCAGCCAGTGATGCCCACATCCCACAAAAGTGAATAGAAAAAAAAAACACAAATGGAAAGTTTGTAAAAACCTTTCTGTATAGACACTCCCTTTCAACATAAAACATTGTGACTGCTAAAGGATTATTCTACAGAATATATTTGAGTCGCTTTTCTTCCTAAAGCACACCGTGAAATGAATTTCAAACTCAGACTATACATCTTTGGTTGCATAGATTGTTAGATAAATCCCTGGACTAAAAGCAGGATATAATTACATGGCAGTAAATATTGCAACTTATTTAGGGACCACTTGTTAAGGTTCATTTTGTGTTACGTTGTGATTGGCTTCTTTTAATAGCAATTGAACAATGTTTAAAAGAATTACAAATTATTAAAATTCTAAAGCGATGGGAGTAAACACATTAAGGGAAAAAATGATGATATTTAACCAGTCTGAGCTCTCCCCATCCTTACCACATCTTGTAAAGCTCCTGTATCCCCTTTTTCCTTCACTCTTTCCACTTCCCTTCACCTCACTGCACCCTAGGCTCATGCTTTCTCTCCTCCCTCTCCTAGTCCCTTCCCACCTCCATCTCTTAACTCCCCTCCCTCTTTGCCACCTATTTTTCTCATGTTCCCCCTTTCCCTGTCTTTCCACCCTCTTCTCTCTCTTCCTCCAGCTCCCTCTCTTTGCTTGACTCTCCCTTCCCACCTCTCTCTCCACTTCCACACTCAGTCCACCACTCTTTCTCTCACCCACTGTCTCTCTCTGTCCATTTACAGAGATTTAAATGAATAACTGAGACTTTTCTTAATATGCTTAAAGTGTGTTGCTGTCCATTGTCTCATGAAATATATAGATCATGCTTGAGTCTAATCCACTAATTGTTTAGGCAGTTTTAAAGACTTTGCTGCAGCAGGGCATTTAGTAGAATCTGCCATTTGCAAGACTTGTCCACGCACAGTTCAGAGTATTTTTTCTGTTACAGCAAAAATATCAGGATATATGTTTAATGAGACACATCTTTATCAAGAATTTTATCTAAACCTTTCCCATTTGTTGCTGCTTGAAAAGGAAGATTAAAAAGAATTTTCATTACTGTATGAAATATAGTTTGATGAATACAGACAGTAAATTGCAACAAAATGAAATTACAATTTAAACCTGTTTAGGAATGCTAAATTATCATGTAAACTGAGATTGAACAAAAATATTTAGCATCTTAAGCAACATATTAATGGCTACAATACCAGTGCTGTATTTACAACATGTTAATGGCTAGAGTTATAATGTTAATAGTGCAGTAATAACTACATTAATGGCTGCTGTTTAAGTGCAGCAGGTTTTAAACTGAAGTCTGTAACCTTTACTCACTGAATGTGTTCAGGTCAATTCAATTTACTTTTGATCTCTACAATTTTAATCCTAAATAACTTCATTTGTTTGTCTGTCTTGCATGGTAGTACCTTTTTTTTTTGAAAAAGTCAAGAATTTGGGGAAAGGTGATTTTGGTGTCACTTCTTCAAAATAGTCATTTCCTCTTGTGTAACAAAAACAGAATAAGTTGGAGCTACTCAGCAAGTCTGGCAGCCTCTGTGAAGGGAGAAATTAGGTTAGTGTTTCAGGTTTGTTCCCTTTTGTCAGCAATGGAGATGGTAGCTGATAGATTTGAGCAAGATAAAGGAGCAACAATGGACAGAAGAACTAAAGAGGGCAGAAGAGGTTAAATTACTATAGGCCACAGGCTCATTCATACTTCTGCTTGTTCCATTACTTGTTTCACACACATTCATTTTGCAGGTTGAAGGAGAGCAAAAAATTGAGAATATGATTTACCCATATTTTCAAATGAATTGCGCTCCTTTATATCCTGCAGTGTGTCTCTAGTTAGAACACAATCCAGCTGGATTATTCACTATGCCTTTACCAAATGATACTGCCGTGTATCTTCAGCTATAGCCTTGAGGTTATGTGATGAGCTATCAATTGAGCACCTTAACTCTGTATATTACTACAGCAATGTTCTTTGCACCTTATTTATACCATTTTGCCATTTTGGTCAGGTACCATGCAGCAAAATGTACAATTAAATGATTTGTACCTGTGTCGTCCATTTACAATTGAAAAGCTAAATACATATTTAATCACATATAAAAATGCAGTCTCCAAGCTTCAAACATGGGAGCACAATGCTCCCAAGATGTTTGTTTTCTTTTAAGGTTTTACAATACAATATTAGCATCTTAAATTCTTTATTCTCTGTCCTCAGTATAATCCAGTCCAATATGATTTAGGCACTCCCCTGTACATGTTAGGTGGTGAAAAGCAGTTTCAGTTTATGCAATGTGCTGGATTGAAGCAAGTAGTTATCGTTATGTGGTATTAATCTCTGGTTTTGATGTGAATTGTAGAGAGAAACATTGTTCAATTTTGTAACAATAATGGAAACAATCGGCAAACACAATTGATCATGTATACACTACGCTATGCAATACATACATATCTAAAAATAATTTGTTCATCACCGAATACAAAGGAGTCCAGGTCATTGTTAATTCTACCGAAATCATATATGATTTGTCACAAATCATGGCTGCAAAACATCTTTTTGCACCTCAGATGAAAATTAAGTAGGACTTAATTATAAATGGTGGTACTGTCATTAATCCTTTCGCTGGCATAAACTAAATAATGGGTTTGAACAAAATGCCTGCAGGATAGCATAAACCTGGATAAATGCTTTCTGTTATCCTCTTTTAATATGCAACTAGCTACGTTTCACAGCTGCTCACCACTTCATCAACAGCTAACCCAAGTAACCCAAAAAATTGGATAACTACAAAGTCAGGCAATAACTAAGAATAAATTCCGATTTTGATGGCTGTAAAAGAGCAATTGTGCAAATTTTTTTTTCATGACTTGGCTCAGAGAAGTTATTTTTATACATTTGGTTTAGACAAACCTAAGAATAAAGCAGATCTTTATCTGTTTAAGCTGTAAGCATATCCGAGTGGCAAATATGCCCAAGAAAATCTGATCATTCAATGAGAAACTGTATTGAGCGAGACAGATACACAAGTCATGCAGAACTTCCACAGGCTCTGATCTTTGATCTGGACTGTTGGCCTTTGCAGGTTTGCACTGAGAAGGCAATGCCTGTGGAGCTAAAGCACAACATAGCTTGCATTTTCCACCATCTGCAGTTAATTGAAGAGACGGTGCAGTTGGGGGATAAAGGGGGACAAAAACTAGAAACTGGGTATTTATTTATTTTTAACATTTATATTTAATGTGATTACATGTGTTCTACTACCATTGGTGCAGAGCCAAATCATGGCAGATAACAAGAAACACACTGATATTAATCATTTGACTATATTGGTAGCCTTGATCACAGGAGAAATCTCTGCAGAGAAACCCCAAATGCATGGGATAACGAATTTCTCAATCTCCAGCCAGGTTGTTTGTTTATTTGAAGTTACCACGTGTAACCAGGAACAGTCCCCACCCCAAAAAAACACAAGCTCATCAGTACAGAATTCAGACCCATCTTTAACTTCAGTGAAAGAACCAATGCACTGTGGATATTATATAGAAAATGCTGGGCACTATATGTGTGCACTGGGTTGTAGTTGTGTCAAATGACCTTCTTAACCTGAGGCTTAAATTGCAGCTCTATTACAGAATCCTTACTGCCTATTTTGTCAGAAAATGTTATCAGTATTTGGTTTTTGAGAATATGCAGAAAGGGAAGAATGTGCAAGGATGAAAAGATTCTGATGTCATTGCAGTACAACAGAGAGGGTTATGAATATCAAACGGTTCAGTTCTGCTGCTTGATATTGCTCACCATCATGTACATTTTATGATAGTAATCTCAGTAAAATAATATTAAGAGTTAAATATTACACTTTCATAAAAATGGAAGTGATTTTATTGTGCAGAATAAAAACATCACGGGCTACGTATTCCAGGTAATTATAACGAAAGATAAACATTCTCTTCATTTTAAGAAGACAATTATTCTTTCAAGAACTTACTGTTCTACTTCAAAAAATATCGTACACATAGTTGATAGGCACACTTGTTTACATGGAGTAATTGATGAGTGTTTCCAGAAGGTTTAGACAATAGAGTGGAAATAGTGATACTCTTTAAAAGCCTCACCAACACCCTATTGATGCCAGGTTTGATTTTGCCTTCAGCACCCCGTGTGAAAAAGATGGGGAATAAAACTCCCTTCCTGAACAATGAGCAATGACCCCTGCTGGAGTGTGTGTGTGAGAGAGAGATGGTGAGCAATGCCAAACCGCCATGTCACCAAAAGATCAAATGACCCATTTGCACTTGGTGACCAGGCTCACATGCTGAACAGCCGAGACACCAGAGGATACCCCAGCACCTATACTTATATCAGCCAGCAAGAGAAAATTAGAAAGCAAAAGTCCTCTTTTAACACTGGGTTTTACGTTGCAACACTCTAATTTAGTAGATTTTACCTTTTTTTTGTTACTCCTAGTGACCTTTCTTCCTCTCATGATTAATGTAATGCAGTTGTATAAACACACCACAACCCTTGACAAAGTGCACAGTTTTTAACATACTTATTATTGACAGAGGTGCTGATTGCCCGGGTTCCTCTGAAGTTTACAGTTCCAGATAATTCATACAATTGCTCTCAGCTGTACAACAAATCCCATGTATACATGTGGCCAAACAAAATTAGAACCATAAATCAGATTAGCCGTTTGCTTATTTCTTCTCAATTTGATACGTTCAATAAATCATTGTTTGTGGCCTTGCCATTACTCTCACTGCTTTCCAGCACACTGCAGGAGGTTGCTGCCTGGCAGACTGAAAGCACTGTGCGAATAAAGTGCTCAGTCCTGAGTAACATTTACAAACCAATGGTCAAGCACCACCCAACCCCCACTTCCGCCTCCCCTCCCCCACTAACCTACCCACCTCAAACAAACACACACAAAATAAAATTGGCTAATCATTTTAAATGCTAATTTGAGGTGACCAATTTATAAAGCATTGTTTTAACTAGGAAATCACAGAACCCTTATGTTTAACCTTGTGTAATTATCCAGGATAACGATACCCAGCTTCACCCCAACAACATTAATAAATTTCAATAGTCTGCATATTAAGGACATGGAAAAATGCACCATTCTTGACAATTCTGCATTTTTTTAATAGTATAAAGGTTTCAAAAAAGTAGTGTTCAAAAGGGGTTGTCAAATTGTGTGATTCAATTCAGAAGCAATTTACTAATGCTAAATTAGCTCCTTGATGTTTATTCCTCTGTTTCTTGGGATGTTTGGACAACGCAGCATTGCAATGTGAAGGATCAGTTCCTATCTCCTGACAGGTTTTGCATGTTAATAAGAATTGCTCCTTTCTCCCTGAAGTCGTCAGCAACATTCAATCAACAACAAACTCTCTCAGTCCCTGTACAGAGTAATAATTTCCTACAATGAAGGAGTGTCATGTTAGTATAAGGCAAATTTTCAGAAACTGCCTAACTTGTTACAATCACAGAAGAGCTTGTAGGATAGAAATTCTTACATTCTGGTAGTAATTTACGCATGATGCCAGTAAATGATATTTTAGGGATTGCTGAACTGCCTAATCTAGAACAAAATTATTTGCAAATAAGTGAAGTGGAATTTATTCCATGTTTTCTTTCTGTTTCAGTGGTCTGCTCTGACACCCCATACATCAGCCATGTTCAAATATAATTACATTGAATCCAAGTATATGACTGCTGGGAAGTAACACAATTGCTTTTTAATGCATTTTACAAACACTTGTATTTACATTGAGCCTTTCATGACCTGATATCCCAAAGTGCTTTACATTGAAGTATAATGTAGAAAACACAGTACTTAATCTGTACACCGGAAGCCCCAACAAACCCAGTAATGTAATAATGGCTAGATCATCTGTTACGTGATGTTGATAAATATTGGCCTGGATCATGGGATAGATTCCCTACCTTCTTCGAAGGAGTGCCACAAGATCACTTACATTCCCTCAATAGGGAATGTGGATGAATATCTTTCCTGAAAGTCTGTACCTCTGACAGAGCAGCACTCCCTCAGGAAAGCATTGGAGTGTCAGCAACAATTTATTGTGTGCAAGTCCTGGATTTAGTTCCACAGCATTCTGACTCAGGAGTGAGAGTGCTATCACCTGAGCCATAGCTAACACACACAAATCTATCTATGTCCATTTATGTTCTGAAAGTGACTACTTAACTCTGGGAGTTTGCATCTTTTGGTGCTTCCAGACGATGATGCCGCATATGACTCGACCAATGATTGTTCTGTGGGAACAGCATGTACAGTAAGAAGGAAATAGGCAATTCTCTGTCCCAATGAAAGTTCCCTTTTTTTGGCCAATGGACTACCAGCAAGCAAGGAGACTTGCCCACAAAATGTTTGTCATGAGAAGGAGGCTGTATGTATCTATGTCTTTCCAAAATTCATTGTGTGTTTTGATTCAGATTTGTTTTTAAATAGTTTTATTATTTGTCCACTTTGTTTTCCCATTATGCTTCTGTTTATGGACATTATCCTGCTTGGAGCAAAGTGCAGCTTTCCTGTCCTCTTATAGCACCATACCTTGAAACACTTCGCTAAAGTTGTCCCAAACCTTGAGAGTAGTAAACTGCTCAGTTTCAAGGATGTGGTGATGGGGATTCATTAAACTTACTTTCTAATGGGAAATTTGACTGCAAAACATAAGTCTGTATTTAATGACATGCTTCAGTAACTAGAGAACCTACGACAAGATATCTGAACACTTTTTTAAAAAATATGAAAGCCTCTGGTCCTGGTTGCTCAAATATACCTTTGATGGATTGTGGAGGGTAATTTTCTAAATATTTGATTGTCTTTGGCTGTATTTTACTCAATGCATCAGTTGGTTTTGTTGGGTGCACCTCCATTTCTGGATTCATTTCAAGTAAAACTTTGTTTTGATATTCTTGGTTGTTGCTGACACTTAAATTGCTCTGTAGGGGGTATTGAGAATGATTATTTCTTTGTGAGAAGCCATAGTGTGCAAGAGAAACATATGTTGTTGGGGGATGGGGGTATGGGGTGTGCAGAGGAAGCAGGAAATGAAGCCTTTTTGTGTTAGAATCAGCATGGATTCTTACTCCATTCAAAAACAAAAATTAACTTAAAATATTTCCTATTTATTACTTGGGCATGCTACAGTTTTTGCAGAAAAAAGTAAAACTCCAACCTGGGGCATAGGGATTTATGAATCAGGAGCAGGAGCAGGCCACAGCCTCTCTAGCATGCTCCTTCATTCAATAGACATTGTGGCTGATCTGATTATGGCCTCAACTACTCATTTCTGCCTACTCCCCTTACCCTATTGACTCCCGGGTTAGTCAAGAATCTATCTACTTATACCTCAAAAATATTCGATGACTCTGTGTCCATTGCTTTCCAGGACAGAGTGTTCCAAAGCGTTGTGACCCTCTGAAAGAATACAAACTCTTCATTTCAGTCTTAAATGAGACACCCCTGATTTTTAAACTGTGTCCCTGAGTTCTAGTCTCTCCTACAATGGGAAGCATTATTTCAGTGCCCATGTTGTTAAGTCCCCTTAGGACTCCATAAGTCTCAATAAGCTCAATAACCTCTCATTCTCCTAAATACTCGAGGATACAAGCTTTGCCTTCAACTTTTCCTCAGAAGCTAATCCCCTTGTCCCAGATGTCAGTTGAGAGAATCTTCTTCAGAGCTCACCCAACACACAAATATCCAGGGTAAGGTAAGTGTTTGAAAGAAATTATTGGTGGTAACATACGTAAGGTAGAATATCTGACAGAGGTCGCATCAAGCTAAGTTTAAAATCAGTGGGAATGAAGTAAACAGCTGTAGTTTTTCAAAAGAAGTTTAAAAGATCTCGGTGGCATTAATGGAGAGAAAGACTTGACTAAATTAGCTACTGAGGGAAAAGGTAAGGAAGACGTATGCAAGATGAAACATGTGAAAAAGGAACACATTGAATATGGGGAGAAGTAACAAGAGGCACTGCAATAATACAGGACATAGGAAGATACAAAACATTGAGAGCACAAGATAATATCCATTGTGGGAAGCAGGCTTGTAAGTGATGGTAAAGCTCATTTAGCCCATAATTCTGTGAGAATAACTGTTTAAATCTAAATCAATATTGTTATGATCAAGTGAAAAGAGGTCAAATGGCCTCACTCTTCTCCCAGTTCCTTGTTTGACTGGAACTATTTATTTTTAAAAGGATGTGCTTGGTGTTTAACTGTTTGCAGACTATGACTATAAAAAACAGAAAGGTCTCCTCAAGTGTTTAAACTGGAAGTGAATAGTTTTGGTTATTGGCAGGTAAACCACGACCTCCGGGATTGTTATAGAAATATTGAACATGGATAAATACTTGAAATATGGAAGGCAAATTTAAACCTAACCAGATTCTGCAATTTACAAACTGCAGGAATGGAACTGACAGTATTCAGTGGCCAATCAACAGTGGTAGGGACTTGTGGATCGGATGTCGGGAATCCTCAGAAGCATGTGACTGAAGTAGATAGCTAGTGTAGATTTGAAACTGTTTGCTATGAACCGATTCTTAAGAGTTTAGTTAAAGTACAATAGTAGAATCTGATAAATGTTTTTCCTTGATGAAGTGTTCAATAAAGTTGTGTCGGACCTTCCACGATTGTTGTCTGCTTTGACTATTTCACCATGTAATGTGTTAGAAAAGGTTATTGTAAACTGGACAAGGTTAATCGGGGTGCATATAGCCACCTTTCACTGAGAACAATCTCCAACTGACCCATACACAAATACACCAATAAATTAGGGTGGGAGCGTAGATTAAGTGATGTTTTAAAACCCTGTTAAGGTTAATCTAGTTTAATTTCCATACACTGAATGACTTGAGTTTATCCAGGCTGGTGGGAGGGGTTTGGATGTAGGGAGGGAACTGTGGCACTGATTTGTCAGTCATTACCCTGACAATGCCATTAGCTAAGAGAATGCAGGCAAGATTTTATCAACCCTCCTTTTTAAGTGATAAAACTACAGAGAAAACTCTGGGAATTCAGACCTATTCCCAATTCTGAATCTCCAGGCAGGCCCCAGCAGCAAGCTGAGTGGTTAAAGAACCTCATTTCATCTGATCCACTGGTGTTTTGATGGATCCCAGGCTAATTCCTACCCTGTAGGTTTTGTTCCTCTGGCATTGATTCCTATGAAACATGGACCCATATGTGGGATTGATGGATATTTCTGTGTGAATGGTGAATCTCTGGACATTAGCAGATAATTCTGAATTGTAGTGTATTTGGTCCAGGCTAATTTACAGGCCAACTCACTTTGTTAGGTGTTTTGAATTACTCATGCAGCACCATAAGTGGAAGGAAGAAGCCAGCATTGAAGTCAGATATCACTAGTTAGCAGAAAAGTCCTTCTTTTGCATCAATCCAATCAAACGTATGAATTTTGAAGTTTAAAATATTTTATTCTTACTGTTTCTAATTTAGTGTGTAAAGGATATAGATGCAAGATCAAGAAATTGCACCAAATTCCACATTGTTCTACCAGGAAAAAATCTTGGGCCGCTCAAGCAATGATTGCGTCCAATCTACGATCCACGTTTTTTGACTAACCCTGACGTACTCGGGTGAATGAGCACTTTGTGACTTCAGAAATGTTTGTGCCCTGAGAACCCAACGAGTGGGCATATGAGTCCTGTTCACCAAGCAAATGGAGAGAACCCAGCATGGTTAGCATTCAGGCCTCCATGGCTGGGAACATTTCATAGAACAAGGTCCAATGAGATGGCATCAAAGGTCATAGGTTCTTTATTTATTCATTCAAACATTAGTTGTCCATCCCTAATTGCCCTCAAGAACGTGAGAGCGGCCTTCTTGAACCGTTGCAGTGCATTTTGTATAGGTAGACCCATGTTCCCAATTATCTGCTGCCATTGTCCATCTGGTTTGAAAGCTGCTGTCAAACGCAAATTTGCTGAATTTCTGCAGTACATCTTGTAGTTTATACACTGCTGCACAATCTGTCTCAATACTGAAGGGAGTAAATGTGGATGTAGAGCCAATCATGTAGGCTGCTTTGTCCTGGATGTCCTGCATATAAGTGGGGAGTATTCCATCACACTCCTTACCTGTGCCTTGTGGATGGTGGGCAGGTTTTATGGAGTCAGAACGTGAGTTGCTCACAGCAGGGTTCCTAAGATTGGACTTGGTCTTATATCTACAGTATTTGTACAGCTAGTCCAATTCAATTTCTGGTAAATAGTAACACCCAGGTATTGTTGTCGAGGGATTCAGTGATTGTAATGCAATTGAATGTCAAAGGACGATGGTCAGAATCTCTCTTGCTGGAGATAGCTATTGCGTGGCATTTGTATGATGCAAACGTTACTTGGCACATTTCGGTCCAAGCCTGGATATTGTCCATTGCTTACTACATTTGGACACTATGCTTCAGTATCTGAGGTGTGGTGAATGGTGCTGAACATTGTACAATCATCAGCAAACATCCTCAGCTTTGACAATATAACAGAAAAAATCATTGATGAAGCAACTGAAGGTGTTTGGGCCTAGGACATTACTTCGATTTCACTGCAGCAGTTTCTCAGAGGTTAAGATGAGTGACTTCGAATGATCATAACCATCGTTCTTTATGCCAGGTACAATTCCAACTAGTGGAGAGATTTCCTCTGATTCCCATTTATTCCAGTTGACCAAATGCAGCCTTTATGACAAAGATAGTCACTTTCACATCAGCTCTGGAGTTCAGTATTTTTTTTCTGTGTCTGAACCAAGGTAGTAATGAGGTCAGCATCTGAGTGGCCGTGGTGAAACCAAGCGGAACATCAAGGTTATTGCTAAACAAGTGCTGCTTGGTATCTCTATTAATGGTACCTCCATCATTTTACTAATGATTGAGAATAGACTGATTGGGCAGTAATTGGTCCAGTTGAATTTGTCTCATTTTTAGTGTACAGGACATACCTGGCCAATTTTCTAAGTTAAGTTCTGAGTAGTAGTTTCTAAGTTCTGAGGAAGGGTCACTGGACCCGAAACGTTAACTCTGTTTCTTCCCTTCACAGATGGTGCCAGACCTGCTGAGCTTTTCCAGCAACTTCTGTTTTGTTTCCCAGTTATCCTAGACCCTTCTTCAGAAATGGGTCTCGGCCCGAAACGTCAGCCTTCCTGCTCCTCTGATGCTGCTTGGCCTGCTGTGTTCATTCAGCTCTACAGCTTGTTATCTCAGTTTAAGAGCATGACAAGTTCTGGAGTACAAATCTTTAGTGCTATTTGCCAGAATATTGTCAGTGCCCAATGCCTCCCAACCATTTCTTGATATCACAGAAATTGAATTGAATGAGTTGAGGATTGGCATCTGTACCAGGAGAAGACCAAGATCCACTTGGCAGTTCTGGCTGATGTTTATTGTGAATGCTTCATCCTTGTCTTTTTGCATTGATGTGATATTCTCCTCCATCACTGAGGGTGTGAATATTTGTGGAGCCTCCTCATCCAGTGTGTTGTTTACTTGCCCCGACCATTCGTGGCTGGATTTGGCAAGACCGTACAGCTTAGATTGATCAATTGATTGTGGAGTTACTTAACTCTATTTATCATTTGTTACGTAAGCTGCCCAGCGTACAAGTAATCCTGTTTTGTAGCTTCACCGGGTTGAGACCTCACTTTTAGGAAGGCCTAGTGCCTCTCCTGGCATGCACTTCTGCACTCTTCATTGAATTGTCCCAGATTGGAGTACACCTTGCAAAATGATGTCTGGACTATATTAGAACAAGTGAACATGGGTACCACCACACAAGAGACAATCAGCAAGGTACTCTTGACCACTGTGACCAGAAATATTTCAATTTAAAGTAATACCACAAGCGGAACATTTAATCCAAGAAGCCTTTGTTTTTAAACCTGGTACATTTCCTTTGTTGGGCATTAGTGTTACATGTGGGTCTGAAAGGGCTAATGCTCAATTGAGTTCTGTAAACACCACACACTATGATGGCTCCATAAGGTTTTGGTCAGAGTGTAAAGTAGAAACTTGTAGGAGACAGACTTGAGTTTAATGTACGTTTAATGGTCACTATGGTAACGCGGGTCTTATTCATGTAATCTAAATAGTTGCAGTAATGCAATAAACTGCACATTGTTTAAATACAAAACTCTTCTAGTCAGACCAGATGGGTTGGTATTCTCACCCACACTGGATCACTTTGGGCTTGAAGGAACCCACACATGCAACAGTGAGGTTGTTAAATACTTAATGAGACAAATTGTTGCTATAATATTCAAGGAGGCAGCTGAATATGGTCAGTTTTGTTTCTCATATTTTGATAATCTGGGCTATGCATTACACACAAACACCATTTCAATCATTTTTGAATAACTTTTCGAAAGCATATTTATGATTGACCTTATGCTTTTTGAAAGTCAGTCACGGAAATTATATGTTATTGAATACAATGTGACTAAATACTTTGATTTCTGTGGTAGCAAGACAGGAATTAAAATGATGCTGTAATGTGTTAGCAAATAGCTTTTTAAATTGGTCAAATGTTGTGAGCATTGTTGACTAGGCCTGCATTTGTTGGCCATCTCTAATTGCCCTGAAGAAGGTGGTGTTGAACTGCAATCTTGAACTGCTGGAGTCCTTGAGATGCACAAACATCAATGCCCTTCCCTCCATCATAACTTTAAAAGTGGGGATGTTCACTGTTAGTTACATAATGTTCAGCACCATTTATGACTCCTCATGTACTGAAGTAGTCCATGCTCAAATTCAGCAACACTGGACAACACCCAGGTTTGGGAACATCCTCTATGCTGTCAGGAAGTGAGTTTCAGCATTTTGACCCAGCAACAGTGAAGTAACAGTGTTATATTTTCAACTCAGGATAGTGTGCCAGTTGTCAGGAAACCTGCAGGAGGTGGATTTTTCTATGCTTCTGCTGCCTTTGTCCTCCTAGATAGTAGTGATCATGGGCTTTGACAGATACTGTCGAAGGAGTCACTGCAGTACCTCTTGTAGATGGTATACATTGCTGCCAGGGAGATAACATTGAAGGTAGTGGATAGGATGTCGCTCAAGTGGCCTGCCTTTGTCATAAATGGTGTCAAACTTCTTAAGTGTTATTGAAGAAGTATCCATCTCGGCAAGGCGAGAATATTCCAAGCTGGCTTATACCTTGTAGATAATGTACTGGCCTTGGGGAGACAGAAGGTATGTTACACACTGTAGAATTCCCAGTCTCTGGCCTACCCTTGTAGCTAAAGTGTTGCTAGTCCGGTTCAGTTTCTGGTCAATGCTGAGCCACAGGATGTTGATTGCGATGGATTCCAGATAACTGATGTCAGATGAATAGGCTCATAGTTTCTGAGTTTATCTCTCTTACAGCTCTCCTATCCTTCTCCTATTTTTTAAAACATTTCAACTGATGGCACTGGTAGGGCATTTAAAAAGGCACTAAATTTCTCTTTCAGTTTATAGGCATGTCTTATTAGCACAACATCCACTGTAATCGTCAGTTTCAACCCCTTTACCCAATATAACCCTGCAGAATATACCCACAATGAAGATGCTCTGCTGTTAATCATTTATCCATCGTCACGTGCCAGTTACAGGTCTTATCCACTCATGGCAAGTGGTGTGAACACATTAAATTACAGTTCCTTTCAAGGAAAGCAGGCACAGTGCAGAAACCTTAAAAAGAAAAGGCTTGGCTAACTATTTATTTCGAATCATTTACATCAGAATCTGCAAAGAGGTTGCTGTTTCACTATTAATTCCTTTACTTCTCTCACCCTCTACCCTATCTAACTGTTCATACACATTCAGGAAAAGGATATGAGTAAGGTACAATTTACCAGGGGGGCATTTCTATATTGCCTAAATCAGATTTACAATCAGTGGTGGCTGATTTGTAAGTAGGTATTTCAGCACAGTGCTGTGACATGCTGGATGCTCATTTTCCTCACGGCTGCTAAAGCTAACTCCCATCGCCTCTGATTAATTCATCCTTTTTTGCATTTACCCATACTCGAAAAGTATGTTCTTAATTGCATACATAACAATAAACAATTGGCAGGCAACTCCTTTTGTCCCTCAGCATCATCAGAATGAAGTGACACCAGACCAAACCTAGGAGCCTGATTCCTGGAAAGAACCACCAATAATGACTGACCAGTTGCAACAACAAAATCAGCCTGAAAAGGGCACGCGGGTTTTTTTGTTGTGCTTTGTTCTGCTGCAGCAGATTCAAAGACATTTATCATTTCTCAGCCCAGTAAATCCACAGTAATTAATCACTTTTTCTAATTATCCAATTACAGGCTGCTCTGCACACAAGGCACTGTGCTCTGTAAGGCGAACATAGCATTGTATTGGTCTGTTCTGTTCTGACACTGTGATTAAATGAAAATGGACAGCACAGCAAGTCACCTGTCCTATTTGCTAACTTCATTAATAAATCTAAATCTTAAGTTGGTGCTGAGAATTTATAGATATGTCTATAGTTTGTGGTTAATTGGGGAATGCAGTGTGCAATTATGCAGGATGGCAGGTCCAAGGTTAATCTTCAGATCATTCTTATAAAATGATTCTCCCAATAGACTTGCAAACAGCACATTTTATTGTGCAATCTTCCTTCTTCAAATAATCAAATGTATTGTATGACTGCTTTATTTCTAGTTATATTGCATCAAGCTACATTAACAAGTACTTAACTTTACAAAGGTTTCTAATTTTCTGCGAGTCTAAATAAATCTAAATTATCAACCTCATACCGTTTTGAAATGTGCCATCAATTTACACAGCAGTTTTACATACTACACAAACTATAAGTTGTACATCTGTAGCCTGTATCATAGAAAGTGACTGTCACAATTTCTACCCTTCTTTATAATTGCAAGACAAAGCATTTTGTTTCCGTTTCATAGCCTTTTGTATACATGGAGCTTGCTGACCATGCCAATGGTGGGAATGGTTGAAACGAGCATGAAGTACAATGCTGAGTGAGAGCTGAAGTACAAGTCGTTCTGATGTATTTTTCTGCTGCATTTTGTCAGGTCTAATCATTCTTCTGAACCAGTTAGTTCAATTTGTGAAAATTGCAATAAATAAAAGGGAATTTGCCAAGCATTTTAGGACAGTGTTCTATTAGTTGCAGGTTTTATTCCATTAGTCATCAATATTGTATATGAAAAAAGATCACAAAATAATTGTCATTAAATGAATATAACTAATACTTTGATAAGCTATGGATAATATTACAGCAGTCTGACATTCATGATAGAAGTCCCAATTCTATTGGTATTCATTGCTTTGAGTAACAATGTCATAAATATTCACAGTCACTATTTGATGGTTCATCATGGTGTAATTCACATCATTAAGACCTTGCAAAGTGCTTTACAACCAATGGAAGACTTTTTGAAGTTAGCTTTCCCAATTTGTAATTGTAACTTCTGCAGAAACCCTCTGGAAGCAATATCCGTATAAACAAGGTTATGGCAGGAGAGCTGAAGAACCCCTGCAGAAATTCCACCTGAGGGTTTCACTGTTCTTTTTTGTAATTGTTAATGAAATTATTCACAGCTCATAGCTATATTTTCAATACCTTTTTGGCAACACATCCAAATACTTTGAATTGTGCAACCTAGATAGCATTACAAAATGGTATTTTAGCACAAAAATCAATTATTTATTAGTTCATTTGATTATGAGACTTTGAACTAAGAGCAGGCTGTGTTTAAACATTTTCACAAAGTCAGTTTTATGCAAGCACAGACCATTTCTCAGACTTTTGAACAGCACATATACAGATGCTAAAATGATTTTTTATGGCATTGAACTACTTTGAAAGAATCAGGGAGTTCCAAACCAAGAAGTTCCCTGTTTCTCCTTGAAGATGCAAGAACACATCTTCAATAATAAAACTATAAATTCTAATGAAACAATTTCAGTCAAAGAAAGTCAGAGCATAGATAGTTTGAGAAATAGATCAATGCACAAATGATTATCTTTCTACTTGGACGGTTTGTGGTTCAGTAATTGACGTTTCAGCCAACTATCTAACTCATACAGATCAGACCTGCAGATCAATGTTCTAATGCAACTAAAAAAGTCTTTCAAGAACTGATCATAATGGTTTCTATAATATGTGAGCTAATTATGAGAGCTTACTTTATTGTTGGTCCCTCTGCTAGAGATGTCTCATCATGTCTCTCATATTGACACTCTTAGGCTTTTTCATTTTAACTGAGCCATCTTGGTACAGTGATAAAACTGGCTGACAAAGGGATTACCTTCCTGCATGTCCCAAATATTATTGCTGGTAAGTCACATAAATGGTAGGACGGTATCAATGTCGGAGACTCAAAACATTCTAAGAAATTTGTTGAGTCTATCTTGGTTCATCCATCCACAGATTGCTACATCTAATTGTCCCTTTAACAATTCCAGTGCTTTCACCTCCACCATTCGTTCCAGAAGCCAATTTCAGACAATGATCTCTTTCTATGTGAAGAATAATTTCTTGTTTAGTCATAGTGTTGTTTATAATTTTGAACCTATTTGCTTTAAGTTCCATACACAATTTAATTTGGCATTTGTGAATAATTGTTCCGTAAACTTTATAATCTTATATACCTCCTTTACAATCAACATTCAGTTATTCCTTTGCCAAGCTAAGAAACCATGTGTCCCTAACTTTTCCTCATAATGCAGACTTCTAATACCATAACCAACTTTTTCTGCATTGCTTCTAGCATTTGAATGTCAGACTCTTTGTTTGTGTCTAGAATTGTATTGGAACTGTACAGTTCAAGCAGAATTTCCTCTGATTTGTATTACACAGTTTTACATAGGCCAGTATTCAATTGGCTTTGTTTTAACATGTTGAAATTTAAAATCACTAAAATTCCCAGCTATTATAGCAATTTCTTGTATATTTCAGAAAATGCAAGTTATCTTGGATATTTCACGTCACATCTGATATGATACCAGAATAAGTGTGTATTCTGATTGACATGGCTTAATTCATTTGAGTTCAGGAAGGGTGCCTCATGAAATTCTTCCTCCAGAGATCAGAAAGGGAAAAGCTAAATTCAACATTAGCCAGCTCTTTCACTATAGAAAAATAAAAGTATGACAAAGACAAGTTTTGTGGAAAAAGCTCAAACTATATATTGTCTGAGGGATATTGACATTACTCGCTCCATTGAATGGCCTGAACTAATAGTGAGACCACCATTCCAGGCCATAAATGTGCTATCTTCTATAATTCCTCATCCAAGCCAATAGATTTATTCCAATTCTATGCTTGTTCGCACTTGTTAACAGTCTATTATATGGAACCTTGTTGAATTCCTTCTGCAAGCCCATATAAATGAAATCTATAGACACTCCTTTATCTTATGTTAATTACCACACAAAAAAAAACTAGCATCATTGGATATTACTTACCCTAAATTTGTGCTGGCTTTTTCTGGTCAGCTCATATTTGTCCAAAGATAGAGTTGCAACTTCTCTATAATAGATCGACATAACTTCACAATAACTGATGTCAGACCAGTACACACACAATTTTTGAGTTTATCTTTCTTAAACTTCCTAACACTTTTATTTCAATTGGTAGGACACTAAGAAAGATAAATGGGGTAAATTGCTCAATGTCTGCTCCTACTAATCTGATCCTGCCCTTAAACATGCAATTATACATAGAACATAGAACTGTACAGCACAGCAACGGGCTCTTTGGCCCGCGATGTTGTGCTGAACATGACACCAAATTAAACTGCCTGCCCTTGGTCCATATCCCTCCATTCCTTGCATATTCTTGTGCTTGTCTAAAAGTCCCTTAAATGCCCCTATTGTATCTGCCACCACCACTACCCCTGGCAGCGTGTTCCATATTCCTCCCGCTCTCTGTATAAAAACCTTGCTCCTCGCGTCTCCTTTGAACTTTCCCCCTCTCACCTTAAATGCATGCCCCCTAGTCTTAGACATTTCAGCTCTGGGAAAAAGTTTCTGACAGTCAACCCTTATCTACGCATCTCAAGTCTCCCCTCAGCCTCTGCCACTCCAGAGAAAACAAACTGGGTTTTCCAAACTCTCCTTATAGCTCATACCCTCTAATCCAGGCAACATCCTGGTAAACATCTCCTGCACCTTCTCCTTCCTGCAAAGTGGTGACCAGAACTGAAAGCAATTCTCCAAGTGTGGCCTAACCAAAGTCTTTTAAAACTGCAACATGACACCCTGACTCTTGTACTCATTCCCCAACCGATAAAGGTAAGCATGCCATATGCTTTCTTTATCACCCTATTTACTTGTGTCGCCACTTCCATGGAGCTATGGACTCGAACCCCAAGATCCCTCTGTACATCAATGCTGTTCAAAGCCCAGCCATTAACTGTATACTTTTCCTTAACATTTGATCTCCCAAAGTGCAGCACCTCACACTTACCTGGATTAAACTCCATCTACTATTTCTCCACCCATATCTGCAACTGATCTATATCCTGCTGTTTCCTTTGACTATCTTCTACACTATCCACAACTCCACTGATCTTTGTATCATCTGCGACCTTATTAACCCATCTGTCTACATTTTCATCCAAGTTATTTATATGTATGACAAACAGCAGAGACCCCAGTGCAGAATACCACTAGTCATGGACCTCCAGCCAAAAAAGCCACCCTTCCACCACTACTTGCCTTCTATGGGCAAGCCAATTCTGTATGCATGCGGCTAAGTCATTGTGGATCCTGTGCATCTTAATCTTCTGGATGAGCCTACCATGATATAGCTTGTAGCTTGATATAATTCTGTCATGCATTGGTGCTGTAACATATTGTACTTTGGCATTATTTATGACTTTCCAACTGAATTTGTCATGCACGACAAAGAAATAGAGCTATACAATTGTAAAGCAAGTTACACTGCTTTTTAAAATGGACCTCTCTATTTTCTAGTTTACATGATATAATAGGAAATGCTTGATCATGTAGAGGTACTTCCCTCAACAGGATATCGCATAATTGAAATCACTAGATTGAAGGAAAAAAACTTACAGAAAGGATTGACATAACAGTGTAGAGCTGGATGAACACAGCAGGCCAAGCATTATCAGAGGAGCAGGAAAGCTGACCTTTCGGGTCTGGACCCTTTTTGCTTGGCCTGCTGTGTTCATCCAGCTCTACACCTTGTTATCGCAGATTGTCCAGTATCGGCAGTTCCCACTATCTCTGAAAAGATTATACTGAGTTGTAGGGACTGTCTAGAGCTGGATGGTGTGCCTAATCTGTTCAGAATATTTTCTGACCTTCAGTGCAATTGGATCTGAAATCAATGTGTTATAGTTCGTGTTTTTTTTAATCCTCTAGTTTGGCGGGCACGGACTGGAACTAAAGCAGGATTGCATACATGGGAACTTAGTTGAATTAATTGAAAGTCAAAGCGAATCTTGAGCTCATGAATCAAGCATGAAGAAGTTTGAGACAAGATCAAAAGTTTTCAGAGAGATTTCTAAAGAAATGGCAGCTAATCTTGCATGGAGCTAAAACAAGGTCAGAAAATATAAAGGATATTTCCATGGCATTACTGGCTCATTTTCAACATAGACTCATGAGCACATCTTGCCAACTCAAATAACATACTGGGGGGAAAAAAAATCATTTGTTGAAGTCACTGCCTACATGCTTTGTATTTATTGTAATTCTATTTGACGTGTATTAATTTGGTATAAAGTTCATAAAAATATTAAGTAAATATTTATACCATGCTTCAAAATGAATGTAAATGAAGCATCAAATTTAAAGTATGTACCATTTATCTAATTTCCTGAACTTTACACTTTTTTATTCCAACATGTAGTAAATATAAATTCTTCTAAATCTTTAGAGTAAATTTAAATGAAATATTTTTTCATGTATGTGGGGAAAATATAATTTGGCCCATTGGATCTATTTTTTCCAAGGGATTCATAGATTCATGCTACAGAATTAACAACTGCATTCAGTTGTTCATTCTTTCAAATGCACAAAGCAAACAATACTGTGAAAGTCCATTGAGTAGATGGCATCCTACCCAGCTATGTCACATACAGTGTAAATAAAACTAGTAGGAAAATGAAAAGAGACAGCAAGAGGAGTGAGAGCAATGATGTAACTATTGATTTTCCAACTAGTGATCTAATAACAGTCACAGCTGAAGAACAGGTATCCTTTTTGCAGTCCATCATGCACCACTTTAACTAACTATAGGAACTTGTCATTTAAAAGACCATGGCCACAAGGCTCTTCTGCTGTGCCACACAAGTACAATTTATATAGCACAAGTAGCAGAATGTTGCCTAGGAAGTGCTTGGCATTATTCCTGCTGGTGTTTAATGACTTGGCTATTTCTGTAGCCATTTTGATTTTTACGGTTAGGAATGTAGAGAGCATCAATTTTAAAATGAGCACCATTTATCTAAATTCCTGAGCTTTACGTTTCTTTATTCCAACGTGTAGTAAATGTAGGTTCTTCTTAACCTTTACAGTAAATTTGAAAGAAATATCTTTCATATATGAAAGAAAATATCGTTTGGCCTATTGAATCTATTTCTTCTAAGGGATTATTTTTTAGCTAATTTCGCTAAGGCCAATAACCATTGGTAACAGTTTTAAGAAGAGCGAGCCCCAGATGAATTTCTTTGTGAAATAGGATGTATTTGAGTGATACCTTGCATAGGTATCATTTCTATGATCTCAACAATAAAAGATCTGTTTGTTTACATTAAATCCCCGTCTAGTAAGAAACGAAAACAGAAATTGCTGGAAAAACTTAGCAACTATGGCGCATCCGTGGACAGAAAGTAGAGTTCATGTTTCGGGTCCAGTGACTCTTCTTCACAACTGATTATAGCTGGTAAAAGGTTGGTATAATGCTGAAGTAGGGATTGGATAAGGGGGAAGGAGTAACCAATAGATGGAGATGGAGCCCAGAGGGAGAAAAAGAACAGTTGGACAGACAAAGAAATGGGTATAGATCAGCATGAGAGAATGAATAGCTACTAATGGGGACCATTAGTGCAGACAATGGATGTTTGTGGTAGCAGTCCATGTGATGAAAAGGCCTGGTAAGTGGGGGTTAGGGTAAGGACATGAAAGAGTGTGCTCAGGCACCAAAACTACCGAACTCAATATTGGGCCCTCAGGGCTGCAAGGTCCCCAAGTGGAAAATGAGATGCTGTTTTTCCAGTTTGCACTGAGCTTTGCTGGAGCACAGCAGCAAGCTGGAAACAGAGATGTTGGCCAAATAACATGGTGCTGTGTTGTTGTGGCAAGCAACTGGAAGCTCAGGGTTATTTTTGCAGACAGAACATAGCTGTTGTGCAGCAAATACACTAAACTAGATTCAGTGAAGTGCAGGTAAATAACTGCTTCACCTGGAAGGTGTATTTGGGGCCTTGGATAATGAGGAGGGAGGAAGTAACAGGCAGGTGTCACACTTTCTGCGGTTGCATGGGAAGGTGTTGTGGGACTGAGGGGACATCCTGGGAATGGAAGAGGAATGGGTTAAAGTGTCCCAGAGAGAATGGGCCCTGCAGAATGCTGACAAAGGGGGAGAGGGGAATGTGCGTCTGGCATCAGCATCTAGCTGGAGGTGGTGCAAATGATGGCTATTGATCCTTTGGATGTGGATGCGAGTGAGATGGTGGGTGAGGACAAGGGTGCCCTTATCATTGTCGTGGGAGGGAAGAGAAGGGGTAAGGCCGAAGTTTGCGAGATAGATCAATTACGACTGAGGGCCCTGTCAATAACAGTGCTGGAGAATCCTCAGTTAAGGAGGAAGGTGGAGATTTTAGAGACCCCCTTGTTGAAGTTGGCCTAATTAAAACAGCTGTGACAGAAGGAACTGCAAGAATGGGATGGAGTCCTTTCAGGAAGCAAGGTGTGAGAATGTATAGTGAAGGTAACAGTGGGAGTCAGCGGGTTTGTAGTGCATATTGGTATACAGCCTATTCCCAGAAATGGAAACAGAGATGTCAAAGAAGGGAAGGGAGGAGTCAGAGATGGATCAGGTGAAGGTGAGAGTGTGGTGGAAAATGGAAGCAAAATAGATAAACTTTTCCACTTCTGGATGCGAGAGGAAAGCAGCACCAATGATATCATCAATGTACTGAAGAAAGAGCTATAGGTGGGGGCTAGTGTTCCAGGAATGTACAGGCTAGGTGGATTAGCCATGGGAAATGCAGGGTTATAGGGTGGTCTGGCTGGGATGCTCTTCAGAGGGTCAGTGTGGACTTGATGGGCCAAATCCCACACTGTAGGGATTCTATAATCTGTGTTTGAATGACAAAGGGGAAAGGATATTCAGCTAAGCCAGACTACTGGATATGCTAGTTATTATTTTATGTTACTAACAGACATACAACAAGAGTAATGTACTCAATGTTACAACAACATGCCACCTACCACTTACTTAAGTAATGCTTTATTCTTCATAATGCAAAATTGCCTTAAACATTTATAAGTATGCATCAAAAAAAGAATATCACAATTTCAGAGCAAATAGATTTAAAATAATATTCTACTTTTGTAGTCATCAATTAATTAAGCATTACCTACAAAATCCATGACACCCACCATTTAGAAGGACAGGGGCAGAAGATATATGGGAACACCACCATCTGCAAGTTCCCCTCCAAGCCACCCACCATCCTGACTCAGAAATATATCAAAGTTTTTTCAGTGTCACTGGGTCAAAATCCTGGACTTTCCTCCCTAATGGCATTGTGAAGCTAGCGAAGCCCATGTCCCACAAATGAATTTAAAAAAATTCAATGTTAGACACATCTTGAAAATCTGCAGGTCAGAGAAACTAACAGTTACACAGGAGCTGCAACCATATACAGGTGCTGCTCACTGCTGACCCATCCGAGTTGTATGTGGAGTCAGCACCATTGGATACAATGGCAGGAGCCTGAACCACAATGGCTGCATCTCTGGTACCCACCTCTCTTAACCTTTAGAGAAATCTAATAGCTGCTGCAGAGTCTGGAGAAAAGAAATCCTAAAGGAAAAGTCAATTCCTCATCCATATCACCATTAAGAGGAGCTGTCGGACACTGGTAAACTCATTCTACTCTTTGGCCTTGAGCTTAGACCTTGGCTGGGCCCTCAGGTTGGCACCTGTTTGATCATTTGGCAGTTTGCATGCCTGTTCTTAACAGGCGTAGCATTCCCAAGGATACAGTGGCTTGTTATGAGGAGCGGTCCTCGTTGTTGGGCATCTTTTTCTTCTTTGACACTGATGGTTGGCAGATTCCTTTTTTTAAGGCACACAGGAACTTTGATGTTCAAGTGGTACCTGTGCAGGCGGGTCACCATATTTCTTCCTTTTCCAGCAGACCCCAGCAGAAACTAGTATGGTAGAAGTTCATTGAAGAGTTTTTGGCCTCATTGAGATCATGTTGATACCAGGAATTACTATGTTAATCATTTAGTTACATTAATTTTGCATGGCATGCAATGTCTAATTTGTAAACCATTATTGAATTTTCTACATGTAACAACAAAGAATGAATCAAAACATGCTATATTCAGCATGATGATTCCTCCTACAATGCTACACCACTGTTATGCAAATAAATTAACCATTATATATTTATTTAGGTTTAAAAGAAAATGGCATGTTGCCACAGTATGTGATGCCATTAAATATTGGAATCTGACAGTAAAGGAGATCAAATTGAATCATCTTTTTGTTGTAAAATTGAAGAATGCTAAAACCATCAATGATTCCAACAAAAAAAACCAGTGATACATCCTTGGTGTTTCCTCAGAGAATTCAGTGAAATACATCACCATAAAATACAGTGTGAACCATAATTACATTGAGTTTAGCCTGTGTGCACTCCAGAAAATGTGCTATTTTTCACTGTCAGCTCCATGTTTCCATTCAATCCATGGGGATAAAGTAAAGCTGGTTTTAAAGAACTGAAAACGGGAATTGGACAAGACCGGCATAACGTGTTTTGGTGAGTTTCATCAAAGTGATGGGTGTCAGTTGTATAAGATGGAATATATTTCACTTTTTTGGCAGCTAGAGACAGCTTCCTATGGTTCTAAGTCATGAACAGTATGTTTAGATTCAACATTAAAATCTTTCTACCCTAACAATGTGAGAACGTTTCTTTTGTGTGCCACATGCAATAAAATCATACAGTCTTTTCTAAAAAACAAGATTACATGGTGAGCGGAGGCAGTTTTTTCCCAGCATGCTTTAAATTCAAGCTAAACAGAGCAATACTAACTGCACCAATGGACAATTTTCATTTCTGGCACTGATCCTCTTCATATTTTTGCAGAGTGAAAGACAGCAAAAATTATGGTTAGTTTTAGACAGTTCTGAAAAGGTCGTTTCACCAGGAACAGTGTTAAGATTCTTTAAACTCAATTTCAAACTTTTTGAGGGTGCTGGAAGATGAGAATTAGCAGGTAGTTATGTCTGACTTGCATTCAGTTCTTCCGGGGAGTGGGACAGGAGGTAGACAATCATTTTAAAAAATGTATATATTGTTCATTTGTCATTTGGGATCTAACTGCCTTCATTATCAAGCAGGCAGTAAATAGGCACAAAAGTGGATGTCGTTGGAAAAGCTCAGCAGGTCTGGCAGCACCTGTGAAGAGAAATCAAAGTTAATGTTACAGGTCCGGTAACCCATCCCAGAACATTTTTGAGCAGGGGTCACCGGACCCAAAATGATAACTCTGATTTCTCTTCACAGATGCTGCCAGACCTGCTGAGCTTTTCCAGCAACTTCTGTTTTTGTTTCCGGTTCACAGTAGCTGCAGTTCTTTTGATTTTTATTTAGTAAAATAGGCACCCTGTTTTCCTGCCCAAAACAAACTCATTAGGGTAGTTAAGTCAAAATTTACTTTGCAGAGAGCCCAATGCAACAGTCTTCATCCAATTTTCTGCAATGGAACTGAATGCTGACTTTTTTTTGAGGATGTTGCAGAAGTGGCAATAGCGGAGGCCAATGAGCTGCGACTGGAGGAACAGCAGAAGAGAGAAAGATGAACTCTATTGCAGTAAAGTCTTTCATTATATTCAGTGCTTCAAAATGGTGTCAGAGCATGGCAACACTTTACGCACAACATGTGATAAAACCGCTTTTCACTGTATTTTTGTTTCCATGAGATGATAAATCTGAATCTAATAAGGTACCACACAAAAGGTTAATATGCAAGAGAAAGTCTCATGAAGTTGAATGTAATATGTTATCATGGAAGGAGGGTTAATTAACAGGCAGAAGTAGAGGCTAGGGATTAATGGGGTATTTTCAATTTGGAGGGTGCTTTCAAGTGAAATGCCACAAAGATCAGTGTTTGGGTTTCATATACTGATGATTAAGCAAAGAGGCCAAGAGTTTATGTTTACTGTTACAGAGTTAGATGGGGATGTAAGCTGTGATGGGAAGACTAAATGGCTGCTAAGTAATGTAAACTTGTTAATTGAGTTGACAGATGGAATATAATGTAGACAGTGAGAAGTTATTCACTTTGGTATTTAAACTGGAAAAGTAGGTTATTTTTGAAAAAGCAAGAAACCGAGAATCATAGAATCTCCACGATGCAGAAGGAGGCCATGCGGTCTATCAACCCTTACCTTCCAAAGAGCATCCCAACTCGACTCCCACCCCTCCTTATCCTATCCCTGTAACCCCTCATGGGGTATTTATCATGGCTAAACCACCTAACCTGCGCATTCCTGGAAACTATGGGACAAGTTTTAGCATATTTAATCTACCTGACCTGCACAGCTTTGGGCTGTGGGATAGTCCATCACTGAGTTAACCTAAGGATGAAAGAGGAAGGCTGATGAAACTGAATTTTCCTAGCCCTGAATGACGTGGGCCATAATGAGTCAGTCAGGAAAATATGGTGAGACCAGTAAAATGAGAATCTCGACACTGAGAAGAAAAGGTCTGATTTTACAGTGGAGATTTAGACAGCAAGATATGAATCTTATTAGCAGACGGCAAGAAGACAATTTGCATGCATTTACATCTCGTTAGTACCTAATCGCACCATATTTATATGCAATGTCTTATTGTCCCACACACTGGGGAGAAACTAGTTGATGACAATTCCCAGAAGTCAGGTACCAGCTGACTCCAGCTCGCTGCTTGCTCCTCTGGGCCTTCACCTTGGCTAACAATCCCCAGCATCTCAGGTTATGATCTTGGGCAATGACTGCCTCCACAACCCCTCCCCTCCCCTTCCATAGTCTTGGCATTGGACACGCACCAGCCTCACCATATCATCATGACACAGCTCTGACTCATTGAGAATATTGTTCTTCACTCACAATGCTGCACTTCAGAGTGCACAAACATCTTTTAGTGTACTGTCGCTGCCTAGCCATTTTGTTCCTGAAGACTGGCACCTAACTCATGCATTAGAGCAGTCTGCACCTCAGGGCTCTTTGCTGTGTTAGTGCTCAGTCATTTTAAGCACTTCTTGCACTTTGCCACCTCCTTTAAAACTTAAAGGCTGACAAAACATTTTGTCTTACCTTGAAGTTTAGTGCAAACGCAAAGCCAGGCAGCTAGTCATAGTTATCAGCAGTCATCAGTTAAGGGAGTGGGCATATTGCTGTATGGCACCCATCAATCTTACACCTACAGCACGTGCCAGCAGTTTGCACGGGGAAAAAGACCGCATGTGCTTGAACCAAATGGCCTTGTCACCAAGTCTAGGGGGAATAATCTCCAGTCACATCAAAAGAAATATTGACATGCGGTTCCAATAGATATGAGCTGAGTGCAATGATCATTTAATAACTGTAAATTTATTGTTGCTCGAAAGGCAAGTGGCCCCTATTTGCTCCCAAATAAACATGTTTTTGTTTGGTTTTTATTTGCTGTTGCACCTGTTTAAGAAATTTTAAAGTTTTCAACTGTTTTCCAGAATGTGATGCTCCCAAATTGAACGAGGAGAAGATGTTATATTATGCATTAGGGAAAGAGAAGCACTCCCTTAGACAGGGTTCAAACAAGGTAGGGTACTAAGAATAGGGACACTTGAATCTTGTAGCTGTAGTTACAATGGCAGTCAATCACACAGGTAATGATATAAAATTGCAACGTGTTTATAAATTTAGTTTATATTCACAATGAAGTGTCACACACACCACTCAAGTACACTTAGAAGCTTTTCTTTTCCATTTCTCTTCCACTGTGCAGGTCTTTTCATGGCTTGCAAAATAGACATGGTCAACACCTAGGATTTAAATATGGCATAAGTGCTGTAAATCCTGGGAGGTGCAGGCAGTGGCGAATATATCTGCTGCTGGTGAGAGTACAATAGCATTACCTGGCTTCATAGAGGCGTAGCACATCCATAATGTGGTGAGATATAATTGCATAAAAAAGTAACTTGCTAGAGCTCATGGAGAAATACCCTCCACAACACTCCCCGCTGTGGGCATGTCGCAGAGACATTAGGCTGCATTTTCCTCTGGCCAGCCAGTCGTTATTCCAACATAGGTGGGGAAACACTGTGGAATCCCCATTGTATACACACCCCAAAAGAGCTGTCCACGAATTTGAACTTTTTGCTGGGCAATTCTACTACGTTGGTGCACTCTGAAAGTCTCCATTTAAATCAGAGATCTTGAAGGATTCCAATGAAGTAAAATACTTATTCAAGAACATAGTCTAATTCTGAGCATCTGTTACATTGACCCTATACTTAACTCACACTCTTCCCACCACCAGACCACTTACACCCTGAAACCCCTCAACCCCAAAAGGAGTACCTGTGACCCAAACCCTCTTGGACCCGATTGGATACCACAGCCTCCTCCGATTCAGATGTGACCCGACACCCCCACCCCCCTTGCCAGATCCAATCTGACACTCATACTCCTGGCAGGCCCTGCCCTCTCCACCTCTTCCCTTCCCCAACTCCAACGCCCCAGGCCTCACACCCATCCTCCCTACTGGACCTGATTCCTTCCACCCAACACCTACTTGAAACACTGTATCATTTATCCTGCCACCTTGTAGGCCAGAACCCAACCCATCTGGCATTCAACTTAACCTACCTCTTGTTTGATATGCCACAAATCAGTGCATGATTGGGAGTTCTCGTCAATTCAACTGATTCCCATTGGGGTTGAAATGAGGATTACCTCGCCCTTACCTTCTTTGGGAAGCGTAAGCACCCTCTTCTGGTTTCCCAGCATATTTTACACATGTGTGGATTCCCAATTTTAGTGGTGAACAACTTCAAATGCTGACAGTTTCATGGTCTTTCTGTCACAAAAGCCTGCCCTATTGACATAGTAACTTTCTTCCACAAGCAAAGTCTTCTTAATAATTCATGCCAAATGTTTATTTTGCCTTGATAAATATTACAGGTGCTATAACATAGCTCTAGAGCGGGTGAGACTTGAACCCAGAGCTTCTGGCTAAGATGTAGAGACACTACCAGTGTGCCACAATTGCCATCCAATGATTGCAATGTACTTATAATAATGTAGTATTACCTTTTGGCAGTGGAAATGATCTCATTCCAATCATATGAGTAGCTTATAAGGAAACAACTACTTACTACTCTATAACATTTATACGATGTTATAATTGAAATGTAAAAAATCATTGAAGTAGTAATTGAAACGTAAAAATATTTAATGTACCTTCAAGGAGTGCTATAGCAAGGACAGAGGGCACTACAGTACTTCTTATTTGTGCTTTTAAGATATAGCTCGCCTTTCTTGCAGTGATATCTGACAGCAGTCTTGCAAATCTGGCAAATGGCCATTACCAAATGAATCAAGACAAAACAAAACTTATTTCCTCACATATATCAATGTGGGTGAAGAGTATGTAAATTTATGATATAAATTTAAAAGTAAAAAGAGGAGTTTTCTTAAACAATAAATAATCCCAGGTTTAGCTGCAATATTATAGTAAAATTAGGTACATTGTTAGATTAAAAGTCCAAATTTGAAAACAAAGCATGATGGATGCTGGAATGGTGAAATAAAATTTAAAATGCGAGATATACTCAGCAAATCAGACAGTATCCATCAAAAGAGACAACAAGGTGCAGAGCTGGATGAACACAGCAGGCCAAGCAGCATCGTAGGA